>NW_009932004.1:0-29244 GCF_000696875.1 Nestor notabilis
AGTGCCGGGAGCGAGGGGAGAAGTGTGAGGAGCGGCCCCACGGCCGTGGAGGGACCCAGGGGAGCTGGTGTTTCTGACAGGAACTGCAGCCATGCTGGAGCAGGGGAACGTGAGGAGGAAGGAGCGCCAGGGAGGAGCCGTTGGTGACACACCACATGCCACCATTCCTCATCCCTGCACCACAAGGGAGAAGGAAGAGGTAGAGGAGTAAAAAAGGAGGCGAGGGGAATGTGGTTTAAGTTTTTTGTCTTTGTCACGTCCAAGCTTATTTTAATCTGTAATTAATTAAAATATTTTTTTCCAAGTTTGTTTTGCCCATGACGGTAATTGGTAAGTGATCTCTTTATCTTGACCCACAAGCTTTTTCATCTTATCTCCTCCTTCCCCTCCTGTTGAGGGGGAGTGAGGGAGCAGCTGGGTGGGTGGCTGCAGCTGGTCCAGGTCCACCCACCACAGTACCATATGCTGTAGGATTTTATATAGCAGTTTCTTCTGGGGGAGGAATTCTTTCTGCATCATGTGGTTTAACATCTAGCACATAACCCTTCTCAAATGTATAGCACTGTGTGCTGGAGTGAAATCTTAAGGTGGGAAAGAGAAAGGTAGAGGAGGAGTGCGTGTGGTAGAGGGAATGGGACAGTGTATCCTGACTAACATTTGAGATGCCAACAGGTTCCTGTGGTTGTAGACTTGAAAGCTCAAAAGACCTGCTGTTCTGGGTTAGATCATGTGTCAACAAAATTTCTACACAGTTCTTCAGAGCAAATCAGAAATGCATCTATATTTTCTTGTAATTCCCACATGTTGGAAATGCCCAGCATGACAGTCACTATTTGAATGTGCAGCAGAAGTGTTTGGGAAATGGAGAGCTTAACAAAGAAACTTTCTGTGCTGAAACAAACATGGTAAAAAGGAGGTAGAATAAATGAAAATATCTTTCTGTCCTTGCAGAAACTCAACGTATTGCATGAAGGTGTCCATGTCCTTGACGGTAGCTGAGAATGAATCTGGGCTTTGCTACAACAGCAAGATCAGATATCTGGAAAAATCAGAAGTCACTAAGAGAAAGACAATCTCTTGTCCTGATATTGAGGATTACAAAACAGCCAGTCAAGAGCTGGATGTGGTGTGGTACAAGGTAACTATTGATTTCATATTGCTGTTGTGCTGAAACTATACAAAACTTCTATTGTTTTCAGACTGAGGCTTAGTGATGGCTTTTCTGAGCCTATAGTGGTTTGTAACTGGTCTGGAAGATGTTTTCCCAGTATTATGGAAATACTGTTATAGTGCAGGCAAAACTACCCAGCATAATCATTGTCCAACAGAAATCAGCATCAGTGAGCATGTTCCGTGCAAGAGGTTACATGACTTTTCCAACAGCAGTGCCATGTTCCAAAACCACTGTGCTTCTGTACCAGTTTCCACCTTAGTACGATGTCTCCCTACCTGATGCTGTAGTACGAACAAAGGGAGGTAACCTTCAATGGAGTCAAAGGTGTATCAGCACCACCAGCTTCAGTAGTGCTATGCGGTTAATTTTTATGAAGTCTGTTGGGTAATTTCACTGAGGTGTGTTTGCCTTTACCAAAGCCTGGGTAATTTCACAGAGATGCCTTTGCTTTTGCTGAGGTTCCTTCAGTAGTTTTACTGATGTCTGTTAATTTTAGATCTGTTTGATACCTTTACTACTCAGCACATAACTTGGCTGGCTGCACCTTCTCCAAGGCCTGTCACATATCACACGCCACTTTCAGCAGCACATGTATGAATGATGTGTTGCTGTAGCTCCCCAAGAAAACATGAGAGTGACTAAAATATGGGTTGTCATGGAGATGTCAAGACCCTAGCAAGGTCTGGCAAATTTTACCTGTTGTCTAGACTGGGGCCAAAGTCTGATATTTGGAAAGCCCTTGGGCATGGATTGCTGCAAGAAACAATGGAGAAGAATTAAATTGCTGAGGATCAGAAGGGACAAGAAATAGTTGGGCAAGAGGAAGAGCTCATGGGGATCTGTGGAAAATAGAGTTTAGATTGTAGGGATAAAGGCAGAATGAGTTTAGGGCAAACTTGATTCAGATAATGAAGGCAGAAACATACAAACTAATTAAATCCTAAATTTTGAGTGCTTGATTTGCCAACCCTAATAATGTTCTTTAGAGATAGTCATTTTGTGTGAAATAAGTAACGTGCAGAATTGCTGATATTTTTTTTTCCTCCTTAGCAGGTTGCATCAGAAAAGAGCAATTAGAAAAGTTGTCATCTATTTCAATTTTTTACAGAAATCTCACATGTTCTATCTTGTAGTAACAAAACATGTGCCATAAAGTACTGTTAGTATAAACAAAGTTTTCCTTTCAGCCACTGAAGCTGTTTCTCTTGGCATATGGGCGGATATCTTCAGTGCTGTTCATATATAAAATACATGTATTCTTCAGTTAAGTCTGAAATCTTGGAGAAAAGAGAGAAGCTGTTTCTTGCCTGTCTGCCTAGGTATTACTGAACACCAGACCACTGAAGATCTCTTTTCTTTGCAAGAGCACACTGCAAAAACAGTCTGTCAGGAATAATCTTTAGCTGTCATGGAGAAGAAATCATTCTATGGAAGATATATGTACAACCTCAGATCAATGATGCTTTGTGCTGACCAAGAAAGGGAACAGAAAGGTCTTTGTTCTGTATACCCACACATGTTATCTGGGTTGCACACACAGGTTGTGTGACATGAGGCTGGAGTGTAACAGATGACTGGCAAGTCATCACTGTGGTGTAATTGAACAGAATTAATGTGGTTTGATGATAGTGGTGAGACAGCTGAAGTTGACAACTTCATTATCAAGTCTAGCTTGATAATGAAGAGCCATTAATGGAATAACCTACTACATACACCTCCTTATCCATAATTAACAATAATGTGCTATCAGTTCAGTTCCTAGACAACACCTGTGTTATCTGAGGCTGAGTCAGGAAGCTCAGTAATGTGAACTGTCCATACTAATGTTATGCAGAAGGTACGTATGCTCGGTTATCCCTTGAGAATTATGATGAGTACTGGGGTAACCCCTACAAAGTGCAATCTGGGACTTAAAATCATGGTGTGTAAGGCAGAAAAAATCAGCTCCCTTCTCCTAAAGAACGAAGTGATATTCTGCTTTGGATCTAACCCTCACTTTCTTAAGAAGGCATCTGTTTCCCATCATAGCACACTGGATCCTTAAGTATTCACCTCTACCTTTGTGATTGAGTTCGACAGGTATATGAGAGTGCAATCAGCCATCTTCTTATGCAGATCTGCTCCAGAGGCACTGGGGGGCTATTCCTTTTCATTATGCTGAAATATTTGGGGAAATTTTTCATCCAGGGAGAGAGCGTAAGTTGTCCAAAATAGAAAGTAGATAAATAAAAATAAGGAAGTCCTTGAGGTTCCTTCTTTAAATGTTTGGCTGAAAAGAGAAATACTTTTGTTCAGAAGAACCTGCCAGTTTGCTGGTAGTTGGGGAGTTTGGACTTGTGGCTGATGAAATACCATCAGACAGGACAGTAATGGTGTGAGCCCACCATGTGCAGGACTTGCCTTGTCTTCCAAAAGGCTTCTCTGTGTGGAGGGATTAATGAATCTCAGCCAATAATAACATTGATTTACAGGGAGTTAATTTTAATTTAAACATGCTCTAAAATTATTATGCCTGAATAAATTTCTACATGCACACTATATAAGTAATAAAACATTTGCTGTGAGGATTTGTTTTCACACTAGTATGAACTTCACTGCTGGCTAGAATTACAGTGACGAAATATTTATTTTTAAAGATTTCCACAATTAATTCCACTGATCTACACACAACTCTGTTAGGCCTAGCAGAACAGTTTTGACAAGAAGTATAAGGATTCTTTTTAAATAAATGTGTGTGTCAAGGCATGATTGGTTGAATGAACAGGATTTAACAGTAAGAGCAGTTTCATGAAAAATCAATTGGCAGAGGAAAAAAGTATATTACATCTGGAATGTGGAGTCTTGATCTATTCCCGCCATCTCTTTCCTTCCTCTGGGTTGAAGGAAGGGCTGTGAAACAATCAAAATGTCAGGTGAGAGACGGGTAGTTCTTATCTACCCTACAAAAAAGACTGCGGTGCTGCCACTTGAATTTGGGGGAAGACAAAAAAGCACAGTAGTGCTTAACTTAATTATTGAGAGGAAAAAAAAACCCCACCAAAAACATTTAAGATGTCTAAGGAGAATAAATAGGCTAGAAAAAGAAGTCTTCAGATTCTTCTAGCAGGTGAACATGGTGCAGAAGCAGAAAGGAGCAATTTAAGCAAGCAAGAGCTGTGCGGTTGAGCACTTCCCCTTTTAGAGAAATTAGCAGACCTCTAGCAGTTAAATCTAGATACAAACACTAATTTTTTTTTAATTGGTTTGTTTCTCAGCCATGTTTTTTTTGCTTGAAATACAGATTGTTGTGATTTTCCAGCTTCTCTCCTTTTTGTTTGTAGTTTTGTGTATTGAACTAGCCTGTGAAAAACAGGCAGAATAAACCAGGCATTTTCAACATATGTTTAGAAAGCCTGCATAGTCAGTAGGAGAAAAATCAATTAGCAAAAATTTGGGAAAGAAAAGCTTATAAATAATTTTTAATATGAAATGTTTTAAGTAGCTACAAAAAGGAAGCAATTAGGAAATAAGTGGCACAATTCCAACAGAACAATTCCTCTCTGTAAAACCACAATAGCATCAATGTTGTTTGTGCTACATCATTAATCTCTGTAGTAGTAAATTGTTGCCGTTCATGTTACAAATACATGGTGTATAAAATATAAAGCATATGAAAATGTATTTTTGATCTGTTTGCTCACATACTTTTAAAACTAGAGAATATAAAACTGGTAACATATCTAAGGGTTTTTCAGTACTGCACCAAAAGAAAGAGTACATATCTGAAACACGCTTATTTTGTGTATTCTGGGAATTGTATTCCTTCTAAATTAGGATTGAATAGAACTGAATCATATTCTCTGCCCAGTGTTCAGATTTAGTTACTCCAAGTAGGTGGTTGATGTACCTTTAAATAGGACTGAAAAGTTGAGTGCAAATCAGAAAGGATTTTATGGCATTTTCTGGCTCAGAGCTGTGTCCTGCATGAGTCTTGAGAAATGCCGGTGTGATTTAGTAACAAAAATAAGCTCTGATTATTCTTAACGCAGCAGATAGGATCTGGATCCTGATCATTCTCTGTTATCGGTGAACTAACATTCACATGCAAGAGAAGATTACTTGCGTTACAGCTGAAACAGAAAGATAACCAGAACACTGTTACCTGCAGTAGTACTGCACAGTATCAGAATCTGAAATCTGGCCACATTGTAACTGAATTTGGTCTACTGGGGTGGGGATAAATGTTTCAGTGCTCCATTTTCAAGTGCAAGGCCTGAGGCTCACAGTCCCATCTTTTTATTTCTTTATTATTATTGTTTAATTTAGAATCTGACATTGGATTTGGAATGTGTATGGAATCCCATGAAAAAAAGATGTTTGTGTCATCTGATCTCTTGCTGTCATGCAGTATATTTGCACCTCAATGAGTTTTCTTGTTTGGTTGTTTTCTTAAAAGAAAGCTTTGTTCTATTTTGTTTGCTGTATTTCTGACACTGTTACAGTCAAGCAGAAAATGGGGCATAGGTATGGGCTATTTACAGGAATCTCTGAAGTTGCTGAGCCTGAATGTCACTGAAGCAAGATTGTTAGTTGCAGTCTGTGAGCTTATTCCGTGTTGCCACCTTGAGAGAGAGAATAGAGGGGTGCTAAAGGTACTCGGGGCCTATGTTACTTTGTGTGCACTTGGTACAGAATTTGCGAGAGCTTCCAGAACTGTGGGCAGTACTGTGATTTTTAAAGGACTAAGAAAAATGTGATTTTGTTGGCTGGCAGAGCAGGTTTGGTGTTAAAGTTACTGAGAGACAATAAATGTGTAAGCTTAAGGTATCATTTTAAGGAGACAATGTTTAGATTGTGCCTGTGATTTTAGTCCAGAGCAGTCCAAGAGGTATTTAGTCACTAGTACCATTAGCATGGAAGGTGACTGGTCTGGCTGCAGGATACAGTATATTAGGAAATGGAGAACCTCTTCTTGCACTGCATTACACACTATATAGAAGGACTCAAATGCTGTTCCAGTAAGACCACAATTAGTAGTGATGAGCCTAAATTTGCCAAATAACAGCTGAGGTCTGCCTGACAAAGCTAGTGGGAGCTGCAGGCCATTAGTGCCATGCACTCATCAGAGGACGCACATGGGGGGTGATGCTGAAAGAAGCCCAGTGACAGGAAAAGTCTGAATCAAAGCTCATCAGGTGCCAGAGAAGCCAGTGATAAGAAAAAAGACCGTAAGGAAGCCATGCTTCTGGATTCTCTTGCTCACAAAACTGCTGTTGTTCCTGCTGTTTTCTTCTGTTGGTAAATGGTTCTAGCCTGAGACTATGTGTAAAGTTTGCCTTCAGGCTAACTCATAACTGGTGTTGCCCTTACTCCCCTCAAATAGAGATACATTTTAATGGTCCTTCCTAAAGTAGAGGTCTTGGCAGTTGTTCATCATAAAAAAGAGGAGATACTTAACCATTGCTTCAGGGCACCACATATTAAACATGGCCCATGTGATACCATAGGAGTTACTGAACCTTAAAAACTTTTCTGTTTAATTTCTGTCTTCAAATTAATTCCAGTTCCAGATCTTTGTGCTTTCCAAAATTATATTTGAATTTGAATTGCAAAATACATTGAGATGGTTGTTTGCTTACGTATACTACTGAAAATGTGATCAGATCACACTGTCATATGTCGTACAAGCTGGGTAATTCTGGCAATGGAATTTTTCCTGCAGGAATGTAAGCCAAAAATGTGGAGAAGCATTGTAATTCAGAAGGGAAATACTCTCTTAATACAAGAGGTCCAGGAAGAAGATGGAGGAAATTATACTTGTGAACTAAAGTTTGAAGGCAAACTTATACGAAGAACAGTTGAATTGAAGGTTACTGGTAAGAATCTTTGTTATATGTCTACAGAAAAAATAAAGCTTTGAAATAATAAGAAAAAGTGATTTTCACATGTCAGTGGATCTATATTTGAATATAAAGCCAAACAAAATCCCAGCTGCTGAGCAGTCCCAAACTAGGGGAAATTTATATCAAGATCTTATAAATTTCCACGGGTTACTTCTACCTTTTGCTCTGTACAAAACCTGGAAATGCTGATTATAAAGCAAAAGGTAGAGCAGAACTAAGTCCTCCCTGTACACTGTAAGTAATTCAGACTTCAGTTTTGTCTTCAAAGTGGAGCAGAGGAAAGGTTGACTGAAGCTGTAAACAAGCTCTTGAATGATGGTTCCATATTTTTAAGCTTTGGTTTAATTTATGAAGACAACCTCTCTAGGGTTTGTCTTTAGTGAAGAATCTGGTGAAACCTATTTCAAGAATGAAGTGAGGAACATTGGTCTGTCGAGGAAAAATAACCTACTTATCAGGAGGTCATACGTTGTATGTTGCAAGGTCCACGTAGTAACCTACTAGACAACAGTGTTTTTCTGTCTTTTTTTGTCAGATACCAGAAATGAATGGGTAAAAAATTATTACCTACTAATATATTCTTGTTCCTTTTCCATTCCACTGTACAGTATGACTTCTATAATTACTATTTTGCTATCGGTGTCTGTGGAACTTTGCAAGTATTTGAAAACAATTGAGGATTTTTTCAGCTGTTCACAGGAAACAATATAAACAAATGGTTAGGTATTTTACCATTTGTATTTTGACATCCTGATTAAAATGGGATCATCCTTAAAATGGTGATAAGTAGAACTCTACTTTCTTATATGAAATATGTATGTATTTTATATATCAAGCTAATATGTTCTTGAAATTCAGTTCTTCCCTTTATTTTGAGTTAAATCCATTTTTCTGTTCTTACCATTATTCCTCATTTTAAATGAGTTCTTTTCCCTGTGTGCCAGATTCATATATCATGTGATACTTTATTGTCCGTTTTTGAACATGGGCAGATCTCTAAAGTATTGATTTGACCTACCTGACCCAGACCTGTCAAATGAAGATATAATACCTGCCCTGAGGATAGTTGCTATCCTAGGTAGCATGCTGGTCTTCAACCAGAATAGGAACTGAATTTAACAGAGTGAAAATGAGATGCACTTAATTCAATTCCCCATGATGAATATTCTTTAGATAACAGACATTCTATGTTCTCCCTCTCATCCTGACCTTGCTAGAACTCATGTGTTGTCTTCATCATTTGAACAATGTTTTGTACGCAAATTTAATGAATTTGTCCTAAACTAACTATAGTATACATTAAAGTTATTTGTTTTACTAAAAAGTTTATGACCTGAACAAACATGTAAATATGGAATATGCAAGTGTTCTTCATTTTGCAAAATGCTTGAGAACCAGGAGATTGTTCCCATTGTAATTTGGTGTGAAATTCATATTACATTAAATTTCCCTTAGTTTATAAAAGCATGTTTGTTAGTAAACACCTTTTCCAGATTTAAGTGTTCAAGAGACATATCTGATGTTATGTGTTTGCTGATTCAATCTCTCTAGATATCTGGAATAGGCTAGTAAATTTATGTAGATGACAACCTGAAAATATGAATTAGAACTATGAATGTAATAGAACCATGTAAACATCTTATCTTACAGCTTGGTGCTTGACCAAGTTTATTTCTCCTGTTTCTGTTTTGTTTCAGTCTTTGAATTTTATATGCATGTGGGTTCAGATCTTTATGAGAGAGAGGTTAAAGAAAACTCATAGAACAGGCAGCAGAGGATTACTTCCATTGTGTGGCTGGCCGTGTCAGGTAGAGATTCCTGAGGCAGATCATATCGGAGTCTGGGAGCAGCTACATAACATACTCAGGGACTTCGCTGAAGAATGTGTCTCATGGGAGGCAGAAAGGAAACTACATACTGGTGTAGTTGTTTACACACATCCTGAGAGTTCCTCTAACAATACAGATTTTGAAGAGCAAGACTTTGTTGGCTGCTGCTAGCAGCCATGGTAACCTGAAATTGTTATTAAAGAGTTATTCTGAAAGTGGAACAGACAACTCCGCGTCTCCCTCAAGGAAGGAGAGCTGCACTGCCATGGAGAGAGAGGGGGCCAGGTTAGATTCCCTGCTGTCTTTCAGGAATTTGCTAAAGTGCACAATAGTTGAAATATCAGCTAAGTCAATTAAGTTATTTGCTTCATCTCTTGATTGTCAGACAAGGATCTTTCCTAATTTAAAGTTGTATCAAATCTGGTGCATGAGGGTTTTAGTCCTTTTTGGAGATTCTGGTATGTATGGAAGTGGCAATATGAAATAACTGATATCTGTAGGTGAACGCAGTGTGGGTGTCTGAAGAGTGAAAACTTGAAATTGGAGTACATGTAGTGCTGATGTAACAGAAGTTGGAATAATGGAAAGCTTGGGAACAATTTGAAGGTATAGGAGCCAGAAGCAATAGTTTAACTTGCTGTTGGTGAAGGTAATCAGAAGAGTTAATGATATCCAAGAATAGTGCAGCAGCTTTACTGAAGATGTGATTCCACAAGGCAGCTTGATCAAAGTTAATTACAGATAAGAGAGCAGTGGTGGACTGGGTGAAGAATGACTGTGTATTTGGTATTTGTATTAGTGTTGCTTAAGCATTTATTGCAAGAAGAGTCTGCTAGGTAAGAGTTTTAATTAGGAGCAAAGCCCTGCTCTTATTAGTTAGTTATCCAGTGATTATTTAAGTGACCATTCAGTGAAGTCATTAGAGCTATTAGAAGATGCTGCCTTAACTTCCTGTGCCAGAGTGTTGGGGCAGTTATCTGAGTGGCTGTGGCTGTGCAAGGAGAGCATGTGCCCATCCTCAGGCACTGTTTTCCTCTTATCCAGTCCTGCCTTCTCACTTTTGCACACCCAAATGGAAGATCTGTGCATCAGTTAGAGGCAGAAAGGGAGTAGGAAATCCCTTTCTTCTTCCTGTGACTAAATCATAATATTAGCAACCATGAGATGATTTGTAGGAAAAAAAATACGGAGTCATAGATGGAAACTGAAAGCCAACTATGTAATGTCTGGCCACAACAAGAAAGACAAAGTGATCTGAGTTGTACTAGGAGAGCACAAAACAAACAGATAAAATGGCATTTGTAGAAAGGGATGGTTGGACTACCCATGGAGTAGTGTATGTGGCTGATAATGTTACTGTATGGCTTTTGGTGGTTAAGGTACAGGCAAGTGTGATTAAGATGATAGAAGGCTCTAGTGGCTGTAGCTCTTTGGGTTGTGAGGAAAAGCTTGCAGCCTAGAATATATTCGGAAAGTATTTTGACACAAAGTATTTTTAGGGACAAAATGCTGAGCTACAATACAGCACTAATGAGCAGTGCCTAAATCTTGGTGTTTGGGTGCATTTAACAATAATAGATTGTCAACAAAACGGCTTTTTCATCACTAGTTCTTCATGGGTTTGTTATATTATGCAGACAGATGTGAAACAAGTCTCGTCAGCCTTTTTGCTGAAGAAGTGTGACAACAGTGTTATCTCTTAGCAAGTAACATATAACCTTCAGTCTATATAAAAAAATACATATATGTTTTTACTTTGCTTCTTGGTAGTTTTGTGTTGGACAAACAAGTGAGGTTAGCAACTGTGATCCAGCATTCTAAAGCCTAAAAATATAGCAGAAACTCACTTTTTAATTAGGCAATAATTTAAAGTGCACCCATATGGAAAACCCAGACATACTAAGTCACAGATAATCAACAGTATCAGAATTTATTAGTTTTTAATAAAATTACAGATATTGAGGAATGTCAGAAATTGTAAGCATTTTAATGAGACTAGTTAAATGTCAGTGTTTATTGAAGAACCATTATACTATTCCAATAAAAAGAAAAACCCAAACATAAAAAGCTTTGTTGGTTTTGAAAGGTAGTTTATGCAAGCCCCTGCTTTCCCCAGCCCCACCAGCCAGTTTGCTCTGTCTTGATAAATAGGAATGTTTCAGTAGCTTTTGGGAGCAAAAGTTGCCACTGAGAAAAAAATACCTGCTATGTTTACCTGCTGCTTCAGCACTCTTCTGTTTTGGAACACTGTTCTGTAAGGAGACAGGCTGAGAAGAAGATGTAAGCAGATGTATGCTGGAGGTTGGGGAAGCAGTGACCCTCCTTAAAAAGGAACAAGACCTGCTTGGGTGGGGGTGGCCCAGATGTACCTTGTCAGATGTGGCTATATTGCAGGGATCTGCTTTTCCATGGACAGCACCGCTAGTGGGAAAGGTTGCCTTGTTCTTTCTGCTCCATGTGAAATGGGTGATTTGTGAGCTTGTACTGATGAATTATTGCCCAGGTTGACAGCAGAAGGCAGCCATCTGACCAACTTCATAAACTGCTGGTGTTGGATTTGAGTGACGCAGGAATTACTGGACTTATTTGTCCAGCAGCCCCGTCCTCCAAGTTCCCTTCAGCCTCTACTCTGTTATGTTCTTCACAGGCTGCTAAAATGCCTGGCTGTTCTTAAAAGTCATTTATGCAGCAATATTTGTCTCAACCATCATAAATGACAAATTATTCCACATGGCTACATGAATTGGATGATTCTGCCTGAATTCACTCTGCTCATAGCTTTTCAGTTAAATTCTTTCAAATCTCATTACATTGCTCACTTTTCAGATTACACCTGCTACTGTTGCTAGATTTTGTTTGTGTGTTTGGGACCCCTTTATTAGCATGATGTGATTTGCTATTGTGAAGCCAAGGGGTGAATTGGATTTAAAAGTGCAAATGATTAGTCATACTCTCTAGAGACATACAGAGACAAGCTACCACAGAATAAGTGAGGATATGAGCTTAAAGTATGTCCACTATTTGGTCATATTTGCTTTTCTGCACATTTTAAATCCCATTTTTCATTATTTGTAGTGCAGTCTAGTGACACGTTGGCAGGAGTTGATGGGTGCTGATCAGTACATCTGTAAGTGCACTTTCAGCCTTATCAGTTTACAGTAGATAAAGTATTTTCAACAGGATCATACAAATAACATGTTGACTGACAACATTTTTGGCTGTTGACAGTTACCACAGCACAAAGCGTTAAGATAAAAGCTTATTTGTGCTAAACTGAAACATGTCGTTTTTGAATTCAAACTATTTACTTTTATAATGTAAAATACAAGAATTGTTATTTGCTTAAAAATCTGAAAACGTTTAATTATGATTCTATCCCAGTGGCGTTATGTTTTGGCACAAGCAGTTTAGTAATCTGTAATGAGTTTATGAAATGCTTCAGTGGTGCTTAAATAGTTACTTATAAAAAAACCCCCAGTTTATCTTTATAAGGTCGCTGAGCTCTGAATATTGTTGTGTAGATGGGAATTGGGTATACATAAGAGCATTACCTACTTAAGACAAAGGTTAAAAAAGCAGGTGGCTGAGGAATAAAAGTGGAAGACCTGAATATATTCATCAGAGTTTTCTGCAGCAGAGGTACTATACTAAGGACATGTCTGTCACACAGAGCTCTGGTCTGCAGAGATTCCAAAGTTAGCTCTGAAGGAGCTTTTCCAGCAGACCGGGTTAATAGGTTTGTGTGGATTTTGGTACCGAAAGTAACTGACATCTCTGCCCACCATTGCAGCCTGTAGAGAGGGCAGAGCCCTCTGGATTTCAGGTCTTCAGGATTTGCTCCTCCTCATATACTTTCATGGCCAGTACTGACGGGGATGGGAAGTGTTTGCTGTATTTGGAGCTGTTTCCCTTTTCCTGGAAACAGCTGCTCCTTCTAGAGAGCTCTTTTTTTAGCTCCACATTTCCAAATGGAAAATTTCCCCTATTTAGGGTTCACCAGAATCGTATCACATCTACAGTGGTGTTGAAGCTGTCAGCAGCTGTTGGACCCAGGAAGGTGCTTCTCCTTTCCTTTCTTTCCCAGCTTGGCAACTTTAGATCTTCCTTCCCTGCCATGAATAATGTTCAGTTCACGCCCAGTGCTTAGCAGTCCTCTCCTCTCTTGACATATGGCCCGGAGTGCATGTCCCCTGTCATATCCCACGTGAGTGCTCTAGTTAGAGCTCACTCTTGGCAGGAAATGTACTGATTCCAGCTGAAGGTCCAACTTCTGCTTTCTGTAACTTCACAGTAAACTGCTGGAATGCAGTCAGAGAACATTGGCACTTTCTATTTTAGAGCCTAATTTTGTACTTAATAAACTATTTTTATCCATAAGCCATAATTCCCTTCCATACTTAGTAATAAGGACACCAAATCACAGTGCAAAATGCTTCCGGATTAAGGGGTGATAGATGTTTGCACCGTTTCCTTGGCTGATGTGAGCTCATATGTCACATCTCAGCCTCAGGAAGGTGCAGGGAGAAGGGGGCTCATAGTGTGGCTTCCCTGATGCCTACCAGAGTGCCACATGGGGCTTTAAGTGTCATTCTCTAATAGTGCCACAAGGTAAGATAAAATGATTAACTGACCAGAGCTGCTGAGCTTAAATAAAGTATGCATTTTCAGATTTTCACCAAACATAGCATAAGTTATGCTGTGTTTGATGAAAACATAGTTAGGGTGGATAATAAGCTGGTAAGATTTTCACAGTGATTTTTGTTTCCTTTTTTAATTCATGGTGTTAGTACGTGCCATTGGCCAATGTACTGTATAGCGGAAGAGGCAGCAGGGCCTTCTTTCCTGCCGGAAGACATCTTTAATTTTTTATTTTTTTTTTTTGTAACAGAACTTTTACCAATGTTTAAGTCCAAAAAAGAAAAGACAATGAGAAAAGCACCTTGCTTGTGATTACAGTTCTAGTAGCTCTGAAAAGGAGATACTTTTTAAATTCAGAACAGAAATCTTAAAAGTGAACAAGTTAAATATGCAGAAATTCTGTACTTTTGGGAAGGGTACTGCAGATTGTTTGAGAAGAGAAAATCCTTCCTGTTCCCTTCTAATGTTGACATGGTAAAATATGTAACATTTACATCATACCTGAAGTGTAATTTTCTTGCTGCTGTAACTTACACATCTCCATAGCAAGACTTATCTCTTCTCTCTATTTGCAGTATCTTGACACAGTCAGGGAATCAATCTTTCATTAAAAGTAAAGGATAGAGAAAAGCCTGCCCAAATGAAATTTCTGTAGAAGAGTCCCAAACTTTAAAAGACCTTTAGTAGAAGACAATGTTCTTAGCATTTCCTCTGCTGCATTTTCATATAAATGAAGCATTGCATCTTCTAGTATTTTGATTTTCTAGAGGAAACCTTCGTTTTTATACCAGAAACCAAGACAGAAATGGGTTAAGTGCTGACAAATACAGTATAAAAGACCAGGAAATTAATTTCACAGCTGGGTTCTCAAACCATTGCTGAAATAACTGTCTATTTAAAGCTACATATAGGAAGTGCCCAAAATTAGAGTTTGCTTTTGATATATTTTATGTGATTTGTATTAATTTTTATCAAGGTCCTTGTTTTGTAAACATTAGGTTTCTGTTTCTTACAGTAAAGTATTTATCTTAAACCTTTAATTTGGATTCTGACTTGTTACATGTCTTGCCAGCAGCATCGCATTACCTGCTGTAGACAGCTAACCATGTTTCTGTGGTCACAACACACTTAATAGCCACTAATTTCTGTAGTGACTTAGATTTTTCTAGCTACCTCAGGCAAACCCAGCATGATCCAGAAAGAGTAATGTGGCCACTTACTTTTGACTGTGTTCGGAAAATGGAGCAATTTCCCTGCCGCTTTCAGTGTTCCTTGTTCAACCATGCAAAAACCCCAACATAAATCTGCAGTAACTTCTGAGTCTGTGAAGAGTCAACGGGAAAATTCAATCCAGAGCAAGGTACCACTACAACACAGGTGCCCATGCACCTGGAAGAAGTGACACAACTAGTCATGTTCTGTCTTTTAACATCTCCTTTTCACCTGACACCCAGCAAGGTCCTAATAAATTGACCCAACTCCGCTGGTTTCAAGAGCACCTCATCAAAGTCAGTAAGCTGAGGATTTGGACAGTATCTGAAGTATGCATGTGCCCATTCGTGGTTGCTGTGTGAACTGTGTCGCTGTTGAAGTGACAGTGCAATATATCCACAAGGATAAAAGCTCCTTCATTTTTTGTCCCTCAAATAATCCAGATTGATGACGTTTCCATTCACCAGAGTGACCTGTTAATATAGGGTTCATGAAAAACGTGTTTGGAAGATAAACATTAAGTATTACCCCCGTATTTCCTGGAGAACGTCCAAGTTCTAAGGGCAATGAGAAATATAGCAATGTGCTGTTGTAGTCTATGAATTATATATAGTGTCAGTACTCTTGGTGCTTTACTTAGAGCTTCACAAACTGCCTTCATAGCTCATGAACATGCAGAGTAATTAGAATGGCAAATAGTGTTAATTTTTACTGACCTGTGATGCACCCTCGTTCTCTGTCATGTTCTTGAACATCATCTCTTTTTTTTCCTTCAATCTTAAATCAGCAGTTTGTAGCATTGATTATTTGGTATTACCTAATTTATTGATGTGGACAGCCAAGGCTTCCACACTTGTTATCAGTTGCTCATTTATCTCATGATCTGTTACTGTGCACAGCAACTGTAGCTTGCTGAATCACATACTATATACTGTAAATGTCAGTTATGAGCTCCCACTTTAAGAATTGCCTTTTATTCTGGGAGCTGCTGAGCTGCATTCTCTATGTGTATTGTGCTTTCAGTATTGGAGGTGATTTGGTGTAAATGGTAGGATTGTGGGGGGTTTGCCCACAACAGTGAGGTGAAGTGCAGCCACTGAAATAAACCTGTACATTTTCATTTCCTATGTAAAAGAGGCTGCCTTCATCATGAAAGTGTAGGCTGGATGTTCATTTTTCTTTATTAATAATAAATAGGCAGATAGATGCACAGACGTAGAGTAACGCTTCCCCTGAAACCATTTTGCTAATGGTAAAATAGATACACTTGAGTGAACAGATTGCTTTACCCATTAAAAATGCAGGCTCCCACCCTCCCAGAGAAACACTGCAAATCTTGACTAATGTTTTGTCTCATAACAAAAGTGTGAGAATATTTCCTTTGAAATGACTGGAGAAATTTTAATAGGTGACTGTATTAACTTTAGCTGGGGATTGGGGCTATGTTTTCTCAGCACAATGTTGATGTTTTTCAGAGCTGTTTTGTGCTGCATAGTACTTGTGGCTGAGTGTCTGAGACAAAAAGTTCTGTTGTGAAAGGAATAGTGTCACTACTGAATTGTCAGCATTATTTCTTGCTGCACTTACGTGATCCTCAAAGGTGCCTTATTCAAGTGCCTGTTTGGCCTAACCCTGTTTAGCTTTAAGATCTGACAGTAGTAGTATTGCTTCAGGCTCTGATGTTGCACTTGGGAAGTTCACCAGAAGACTGAAGCTAATAACTTACTGATATTTTTTCTGTGTCTTGCAATTTTTAACTTGAAAAGACATACAAAAATATGGTCGGTGTGTTAAGTACCCTGTCTGTCTTTAGTACCATAGACCTGCATGGAATATATGTTCTTAATTTTTATCATGACCAACCAAGCTATTTTTTGTCTGTGATAGTATTGATTGACCTCTTGTAAGGAGGAGAAAAATAACTGTTCAGCTAAATTTGTATTTAGGTGTTTATGACTTCAGTTTATTTGAAAGGGATAGGTAGCTACTAGGTTACATTAGACTTTCATGTACTGACTTATTTACGGTACATGTTGAGTGGTTTTAGCAATGTATAGAATCATAGAATCACAGAAAAGGGCTGGAAAGCACCTTAAGATCATCTCGTTCTGACCCCCCTGCCATGGGCTGTGTCGCCAAAGGCTCTGTCCAACCTGGCCTTGAACACTGCCAGGGATGGAGCATTCACCACTTCTTTGGGGAACCTGTTCCAGTGCCTCACCACCCTCACTGTAAAGAACTTCTTCTTTATATCTAACCTGAACTTCTGTTCAGGTTTGAGCCCATTCCCCCTTATCCTATTGCTACAATCCCTGATGAAGAGTCCCTCTCCCGCATCCTTGTAGGCCCCCTTCAAGTATTGAAAGGCTGCTGTGAGGTCTCCATGCAGCTTCTCTTCTTCAGGCTGAACAGCCCAAGTTTTCTTAACCTGTCTGTGTATGGGAGGTGCTCCAGCCCCTGGTCATCCTCGTGGCCTCCTCTGGACTTGCTCCAGCAGCTCCATGTCCTTCTTATGTTGAGGACACCGGTAGGGTGTCCTCAGTCACAGTAGTCACTGTAAATCACAGTAGGGAACAGTGATTTAACTTTTCATCTTTCTCTTTGGCTTTAAATGGAAAGCTGTCAAAGGTATTGTTTATGACAAGCCCTATAGGCTTAAGCATTCTGAGAAAGTGCAGGAAATATATTGCAAACCAGAATGATTTAACAGTAAAATTAATATAGCCGTACATTTGTAAGGCAGCTTTGGGTTCTTATCCTCTTATTTTTTTCTGATATAGCCCAGCTATGAATCTAAATGACTGTTTCTACTAGTGAAGGGCAGTGTGGTCTGTGTGGTCCCTGATTTTATTGGATCCTGACTGGTGCTGATTCTCTTGTGTGGATGTCTGTCTGCCAGGAATTGGTCTGAGATAATTTCATAAAGGCTTGAGAAGGTAAAAGGCTTTTGCTTATAGTGAAGCAGCCTAGATTCAAGCACCAGATGGCTTTTCATCTTTATAGATTACGTATCACATTAGCAATCCAATTGTGGATAGTTGAGTTGCCCGTCTTGGGCCAGGAATGGTTATAGTTTCTGTCAGGAAAGGAACCAATTTGCCATAAGCCATATATGCCCTTACAACTTCTCTGGAATACACTAACATGCTTCTTTTTCTTCCTAAATGGGAAGAGAGGTGCATCTGCAACAAAGGAAGTGTGACCCTGCCAAGGCTCTGGCAGCTCTCTAACCTCTAAGTGGCTGTAGCAACTGAATTTAGGCAGATGTTTTTAAGGAGAATATTGTTATTTGAATATATGTATGTACATGTGATTTGCAGTAAAGTGATCTGATTTAGAGATGTCATTTCAACTGTACTTCTTTTGGCACACAGGATGTTACAGAAATACAGGCAACTTAAATTGTAAATGAAATAGGAATGACAGGTACTCGACACGTTTTTTGGCATGGTGCAGATGGTAATATGAGAGGAAGGGGCCTCAAATAGTGTGGGAAGGGTTGGATGGACAGGGAGGAAGACCTTTGATACTTCTGCATTTTCTCATATAGAAGTCTGTTTGAAACTGGTGAAAAACTTCACCAAAGCATGAGGTTGATGAAGAAATGTCAGTTTTCTGAAAAAGTCATGAGTTTGGTCAAAGAGGAATGTTAGCATTTTCCTTCTTTGAAATACTGTTTTCCTTCCACGGTAAAACTTCCATTCTGGGATAAACTGCAGCTTTTCTGAGGTATTCTCCAGAGGGAGGGAGTTCACTGTTTTCCTAACTAAAAGTCTTTTTCTGTACTTGACAAAGAAGCTGCATTAGAACTTTGGGCAGTGCTGCACTCAGCGGAAATACTGTGGTCACAGTCTGTGGGTGAGAAGGAAAGATGGTAGAGAGGTCAGATGGTGGTGCTCAAGGGTGAGTGCTGCGGTGCCTACACCACCAGCAATGGCAAAGCCCATTATGTTCTCATCTGTAATAGGTTTCACACAGCCTCTGCAGAGAAATGAAGGAATGTTTCATAATTTACTCAGATACTGAAGTTAATTCACTTGGGATTTTTTTTTTTTTAATTTAGCGAAGAGAAACTTCTTTTCCATGTTAGTAGCTTTCCATACAGACAGTTCAACTTCCTATAGATTATGCCAACATGACTGAAGCAGTAAAGTGTGGAATTATTTCCAGCTATTCCCTTAGGGATAATTATCAATGCATTCATTCCAGAAAGCAGTCATGGAAGCTGGGTGCAGCTAAAATGTGCATGTTGCGTTGTTCTGCCTGTATGGAGAAATGCCCCTATTTTGGGTTTTATTTTTGATTTCTGCTTTTTCTCCACCTTCCAAACATGAATAATTCTAATACTGTCCACTCTTCTGGCATTGCAGCTAGAATTGTATGTTTCATAAGCAGATACTGAGGTTTGTTTCAGCTGGAGCTCATGATGTGGGGGAGAGGTTAATGTGACCCATCATACTCTGAAGATAGGAGTGGAAATTATATGTATTAGTTTAATGTAGAGGATGTTGTCTGGAAAGAATTAAAGATGGTTCCTTTTCATTAAGTTTTGGAAGGGTCAAAGCAACAACTTTCAACACCTCCAAGATCCCTGGCTATCTGCCACCATATCTATGTTCCCCATCAGTCCAGACCTCATTTTAATACTTAAAATGGTACCTGTTTTCTTTTTCCAGCCCTTGAAAGGGCTTTAATTCTTTTCTTTGTTCTGCCAGTGCTCTGGCAGCTACAGCTGTTGCTGTCACACTTCATAAGGACTTTGTGAAATTTAAATATTTCATTGCTGCACCGGCTTTTCTTTGGTGTAAGAGCAGAGCATTGCTCATTAGGATGAGGTGCTCCTCACTGGCTCTGCTACTGACACATGGGTTTAGCTGAAGGTGACAGGAACTTGTAACTTGCCCTGGTATGCACATGAAGCTCCCCACAGTGCAAGTGCTGCCTGACACTAATGCAGCCATGGATGGAGCCAGGAGCTTTCCTTGCTGTATGATAGACTCCATCCAGCAGAGAGCCCTCATGGATTTCTCATGGGATTGTGATATTTGCAAACTTATGTCTATCAAATAAGAATTTTAAATAGACCACATCATAGTTCCTGGCCTATGGTTTGTGCCATTACTTCAACTCTGTGGCTGCATATTTCTCATTTTAAAATTGTCAGTGATACTGTGGTTGCTTTTATGAAGTAAATAGGTAACTTTCCGTTGCTCACTTGCAGACTAGGTGGGAAATAAGGCAGCAATATGGACAGTAGCTTGACATTTTAAAATGTCAGGGGAGGAGGAAGCGAGACTAAAATTTGATGTCCTCATGCCTACAGTAACTCCAACTACTTATTGAGATATTCTTCTCCCCAGCCTTGAGCTCTGTATGTGTCAATGCAGCTGAATATAATTGGGGCTGTTTACTTTGACAGACAGTCAAAATTTAAGAAAAAACATGGAAGAAAACACTCAGCCCCCAATCTATAGTGTACTGCAGCATACCCTCCATGCATGTTGTATCTTCTTCTGTTCTCCTTCCCCCCAAAGTCCTCCATCCCTCTGTACAACCAGGCTAGGTATTCGCATTCATTCTCAATGTTAAACTGTGAATTAAAAATGCCTATTTCCTTCCTGAAGCTATTCATTGTCTCCCAGGAACTTTGATGACATCCCTTTCCTTTGATTCTGAATTATTCCCACATTCCCATGTTTTCAGTAAGACAGAGAATGATTGCCCCGCCTCCCCCGCCAAAAAAACCCTAACATTACAGACAGACCAACCTCTTTGTTAGGATTTCTTTTGAAGTATACAGGGTGAAAAGAGTTGAGCTGTGGGATAGAAAAGTACTGCTAAAACATGACATTATAAAAAATTGATAATGAAGTCTAGATTAAGAAAGAAGTTACTGTGCAATGCATGCATTTTCATTTAAATATTACAGGCTGTTCTTTCATCTGAATATTTCTGGGTGATGAAGAAAAACAGATGAGTGCTTGTTTTGGTAAAAATTCTACATTTCAAGAATATTATCAATTTTGCTTGGACACCTCATGGCATGTTTCTATCCTTTAAATAGGGTTGGTTTTGGGTTAGTGTGTTTGTACAACTCTGATTCTGCTTTAATTCACAGACACTTGTGTTTCCCTGCTTTCACTGCTGGTAACGTGCTTGGTGAACAACAGCTTGCTGGGTTTACATTATGAAATAAGAGAAGGAGATAAAAGCTCAGATCCTTATCTTCAAGCAAAGATGCCTAAATTAGAGGAAATCTTTTTGTTGTTCGTATGTTTGCTAAATATAAGGCGTAGTCAAATCCCAGAAGCTGACATGAGAGACATCTGCAGTGTGGTTAAGTGGCAGTTTGAATTCTCAATCTATGATGGAGCCATGCCCGTTAAACTAAACCAACTGAAAGTTAAACCAAAGATCATTTCCATGTTTGCATTTGAGGTTCACCTTCACTCTAAGGTATGCTTTCATGTCTAGCTGAGAACTTACAACAAGGTTGTGCTATAATGTTGAGGAGGGAGAAAGAAGGAGTCTCCAAAAGGCAGCCGCAATCAGACCCACTGTCAGTTGTCCAAATCAGCCTAAAGACTTGGTGAAGGAGGCTAAAAAATGTGCCTAAAGGCAATCCAGAGCCTCAACTGGCACAAATCAGCTATAAAAATCTGGGAGACATTGCTGTTTTGTACTTACTGAAGGCCTTCATATTTAATTCTCAGTTGCTTATTATGGAGGTGTGTTTAAAACATTGCTCCCATCGATTTAGATTCAGCTTACAGCTTGTTGTATAATCCAAGGACCTTGCCACTGGAGAGGGCATTGCAAGATAACACAAGTTACAACAGGAGCAATTGTTCCTCTCTCATCTGAAGACCTAGTGTACCAATTACTATTTGAAATCATTATTCGAAGTGTTTGTCATAAACCCTTTCATAGCAGGAGCACTTTTGAAATATTAAATGCTATTTTCCTTTTAGCCAGAGCAAGGATAGGGGGTGAGATGGAGTCATTTGGAAGCATGTGGCTGCAATTTCTTGTATGAAGCTCATTTGTCAACATAACAGATGTACTGCTGTGGTGATGGTGTTGTTGTGTGTGCTGTGTATCACTCAAAGGGTTGTCCTGGAGTCAAGATGTGTGTGTAATATAAAGCAGTGGAAGGACATAGCTTTGTTCCATCTCTGTCAGAGGGCATGAAGACTGTCCCAAGGGACAAGGCAGATGCCACCATACTGACATGGTGCCACATCCTTGCAGTGCTGTGCAGTGGGCTGGCTGGCACAGCTTCCATGCCTGGCTGCCTGGGCACACCTGCGCTGCTAATGCAGGCACAGCTTGCTGAAGGCTCTCTGTGCTGCAGTCCATCACATTGTATAGACACACATACATTGTGCTCATCGTCTGTGCAGCTGCCAGAATTAAACATGCAAGTGCAAGTTGTATTTGCAGCCTCATCTTGATTTTCTCAATGCAGTCGTTTGTATTAGAGGTGGGAGGCTGAGACTTGCTCTGCAAGAGGGCTGGCTACAGTGTCCTTTATTAGTCGTTTGTGTGAAGAACAAAATCAATGAAATTGAAAGTTACATTGGTGTAAAATTCATGGGAAACTGGTGCTTGGCTTTGACAATTTTCAAACTATTTCATCTAAATTTGACCTTGGTTTCGAGTTTCTGGCCTTCAAAAGAGAAAGCAAGCATGTGAACAGATATTTTCTTGCAACAAGAGTGGCATCAGCAAAATCAACTCCAGCCTCTGATCAAGCCTGAGAAATTTCAGCCTGAAAGATTTGTAAGTCACTGACTTGCCACGAAAGTGCAGCCTTGTCTGCCTGCTTATGTGTATAGCTGTAACTATTGCAACAAGGGCTACTGTGCACCTACCAAAGAAAACATTGTGTGAGAAGTGTAGGAGATAAAAAAGTAACAAAGTGAGTAAATAGTACATGGCTGGCAAGAAATCTGTTGCAGTGTGAAGCTGAAAGAAGGTATTTACTAATATCCTGAGATGAAGGTGATTGTGCTCTAGACAGTTAACACCAGTAGCGAAAATCTAGGATGCAAAAGCAAACGTGCATTAAGTTGTTTTTATCTAGGGTAGTCTTTGATCTAGAAGCAGTTCGACGGCTGTACTATTCCTGGACTACTTTGTATCACTGGAGGGGTAAACCATCAGAAATAAACAATCTGGCTTCTGTTCATGGTAATGAAAGTCACTTGTGTTGTACTTAGTGGTCTTCAGCCAGTGTGTGCTTGAGCATTTGATCCATTGCAGACATATGAGACAATGCTGGAGAAGAGCTGCTCAGATACACAGGCTGAAGCAGGCAAAAAGAGCTTCCATTTCTATGGGAAAGTGCGAGGTTTTGGTGGGTGTTAAGTTTCCTTTGACATAGAGAGCAAGCTTTTCAAGCCAGGCTTTGTTCCCATCTGAAAAGAAACATGCACTTCCAGCTCTGAAAATTATCATGCAGTAAACTAGTCTCAAATGACTTTGCTGCTCATTTCATAGTTACAATTTTGGAAGCATATCACAGTGAAGGCCTTCATCCAGGACTAAGTTCAAATCAAGTTTTGAGTTTTGAATTGAAGTCAGTCATGAAATTCCAAAGTATTTAAAAATGATCCTGAAGCATTTAACAGATGAAAAATGTATTTTATGTTAAACAGTTCATTCAAAAGGTAAACAAAGGAGGGACAAAACAGTTGTTTCTTAACAGCAAAATAATTTATTCATGGTTTTTTTGGATTGTCTTCTCATCTCTGCAGAAAAATGTGAGGACCTTAAAATAAAGGTACAGGTAGGAATGTACTGAGACCAAGAGCAGGCATGCACATACATTTTTCTGTGTATTGTGGAAGTGATGCTACATACATGAGTTTACTCAGAGCTCTTCATTCTTTATCTCCTCGTCTTCCTATGGTTTAGCTGCATGTGTTGAGAAACATTTCACGAGAAGCTTCAGCTTTCCGATCTTGATTTTGACTCTTAACTCCCTTACTCAGAAATGTCAGGAGGGTACTTATGTGCCTTAATTGATTTCTGTGGGACTAAGGTTAAGCATGAGGCTGTTCCCCATCCCTTAACCAATTGTGTGTTGCTGTTCAGCAAAACATAAACAAGTGTTTTATTCTCATAGAAGTTCATGAGGTTTAAGTACAATGCTTAAGAGCAGTCACATACTATAAGACTTTGGTGGAACAGGAATGGATTTTCAGAAAAGGGGTGCATATGAAAACCTTTGCAGGGTCCTGTCTCCCAAGGCTGCGTCTGTTCACTTCCAGCTTTACTATACATGACCAGCACATGTCGGAGCTTTTCCAGCTGTGACAGCACTGCTGCTAGCACTGTTGTTGTAAAACAACATCTCCCTTTCTTTAATGCCCTCTAATCCCAAACACTTGAGAGTATATGGGAAACTTATGCTGAATCAATACTTTATGAATAAGGAAGCTTTTCTTACGGAGCTGATGATAGAAGAAGTAGTGAATGTTTGGCTCTTGTATTGAACAAAGTGTACTTGTACAGCAGTTTCATCTCTGAATGACATTTTTAGCTGCAGCTACTAGAAACATAAATTGCAAAAAACCATGCTCTGTCATGAAGGCCATGTTGAAAATAAAACTTGTCTTGTACTGGTATACCAATTACTGTTCAGAAAGTGCCACTACTTGAATTAGGCCTGTCTTCATATTGCTAAAATAAATGTATTTATTAAGTATGCATATCTTTATCTCTTATGTAATGAGAAGAACAGAGCCATATCACAGATCTGCAGTGTCTTTTGTGCTCTACAAATTTTGTGCGACAGTCACCAGACAAAAAGTGATTTATGCTTTGGCTTGTAGTGGGTGAAATAATTAGCAGTGGTGGCATCCATCACTTCTACAACATGCTTATCTCAGAATTTTTCCATTGATTCAAGGGAAAAGGAGGAACAAAACACAGGGACTGAACAATAAAAGTCAGTTACATACTTGGTCCTTTAACATGGTGTGTCTAATTTGGACACCTGATGAATAAATCTCTACAACTTGAACGAAGTGTTGCTTGATAATGTGGACACAGTCTGGGTTCAGTTTGTCAGAAATCAATTCTGCAGGGGTAAGAGCAAGGGAAAAAGAAGCCCCACAGCTGTCGTTGGAATTTGAAGGCTATCAAATGAGTTTTAATTCTGCTTTCTGCCCAGACACTTTCTTTACTGGGAGCATGTAATAGATAAATATTTTGGTAAAGTTTTCTGTCATTGTAAGACATGATCTTGGATTCAAAGGAAGAGACAAAGGGATCTTAACAAAACTGTATATAAGTAAGTTGTTGCTCTGGTGTAACTTATTTCAAATTTCCAACACTTGTTCACTTCTTCAAAATATTAAGTTTTTTTAAAATGAGACCAATTGAGAATCTGACTGACTTCATGTGCTTCTCTTTCATTCTTCTGGCACAGGCTGCACTGGGGTTACTCTAGCTCTTTTTTTTTTTTTTTTTTTTTTTCCCCAATATTTTTTGCAAAACTGCTTGCCAAGTGCATTGCCATCAAGCTTCATGGAAGTGGCAATCCTGTACAGCAGCACCCTCTGACAACAATTTTTGAGCAAAGAAATGTTGCATTAGATATGGAGCACGCCCTGATGTTTCCCACACTCCTCCTGTGTGTGTATCTTCCTGCAGTTCTTTGCTTGTTTTCTGCCATTGGTAGCCTTCTGTTAAAAAGTAAAGTTTATTTGCTAGCTTTGTTGCTTTTGAAAAAATAGATGAGCAATAAAGTACTGCATAATTCAGTACAAGAAATAGAAGTATTGGCTCTCAGAAGACAAGTATAAAATCAAGATTGCTGGGTTTAGTCTTTTTTCTGTATTGAAAGCAAAACACAGCACATGGTGAGTATGGGAGATGTCCAAGAAGTATAAGGTAGATTTATGAGAAGTTTAAGTGCAGTATGAAATTGGCTGGCTAAAGATAATACCAAGGTTAATAAGAGGAAGAAATAATTTTCTGACTTAAATGACATTTGTAATTATGTGTAAAGTAAGGTTAAAAGGGTATTTGGATCTTGGGCTCCATCACCTGAGATGGTTCCCTTAGCACTGATGTATTCCTCAGCATTGCGTGATGCTTTTTCAATTGGTATGAGGTGAAGAAGGGAAGAGGAATTGGTTGGCATGAGTACCTAACACCAAATCAGCTTTTGGAGGTTTTATACAAGTAGATCTCAGTTTAAGGATGGGGCAGTTCCATACTGCTTCCTCTCTAGGAAAGGAAGAGTGAGAAGTTTATTAATTTACAGGAGTGCCTGTGAGAGCTCAGAGGAGGAAGTGCAGTTATCTCTGAAGCATGCCACTAATTCTGTCCAAAGACACAGTCAGAAGAGGAGGAGGCAATAGTTCAGATCACTGTAGAAACCATTATGTGTTTATATGAACCACTAGAGGAGAATTCAGTCTAGTAAATCACAGTATCTGTTTGCAAAGGAAGGAACCTGGGGAAAAGAATTTTTTCACTTTTATTAAAATAGCAAATTCACTTGTAAGATTTAGGGGTTATTTCCATTGTGATCTGAGCAGAACAAAACTGACTTTCAAACAAGAATCTTCCTGGCTGCTATCAGTCTGCTCACATTCAGATGGAAAACAAAGAAAATTTTTAGTCCTATTGCTGTTGAAAAACAATGGCCTTTAATTAAAGAGGGATATTTTTAGTGAAATACAAAATAGCTTAACAAAATATAGAGCTCTTCGAGTAGTCATTGAAATTCAAAGTTCTCTGAGTTCTGGCATTAGTGCAGAAAGAAATATAATAGAAATATGTACATAATGTCTGTTATTGCTCCCATGCCACGTTGGTTGTATTCTTAGAGCACACAAAACTTCCTCTGAATTTGCTGACTGCTAAATAATAATGTCATTTACTGAGTTCTTTTGACAGCGGACACATGATCATCTGTTTGAAATAATTATGTAAGATTCCAGTTGATCTGAAGAAAGTCATATGGCTTTTTAGCCTATAATTAACGTATATCTTTGCCAGCTTTGCTTTTTCATGTAGAAATAGGAGCAGTTGTGTATTTGTCCTGGGTTCTTTGCTGGGAGTCTGCTTTCCAAACTAAAGCAAGTTGTGGAGGATTTACACACTTGGTGCTGTAGAATGGAGCTTGAAAAAGCATAGTGAGTTTCTAAGTAAAGGTCTGCTTCGGTAACAGAGCCTGCACTGCATCTACTTAAATACTCTTGTTCTGGGTTTAGTGGACATGAATCTTCATTTGTGACTGTGGTGCTTGTGATTGGTACATTAGAGCAGATGAAATCCACAGTGATAGAGAGTGAGTCCTTGTCCCCCACTAGTGGTTGACCCAGGATGATAAAAAAGTATCACAGATGGTTGCAAGTATTAGTACTCCCTTACCATGGATGATAAAAAGGTATCACAGATGATTGCAAGTATTAGTACTCCCTTACCGTGGATGTTACATGTCTCTTCGTAGAGATCTGAAACTGCCAAAATGTCAACCTTTGGGGTTTCAACTCTGCTACTAACCATATTCAACTCATGGCTTGGAACAACTTACTCAATTTGGAGTGTGTCTGTTTCCCCTCCCAATAAAAGCTTGAGCATACATCCTGTGTGTAGAGTGTAGGATAACTGGTGAATTCATGCTTCCACTATTCTGTAGGTAGAAGGATAGAAGCAAAAATAATAGTTGTTATTACTGGGGCTGTAACTCCTAATTCTTCATGCACTTGGCTTTGGCTAAACAGTTTTCACACATTTGGGTAAGTCATCATGTAATCTCAGAGGGTGTTTTCACTGGGAATGAGGAGGTGGTTGTTAGAGAGCACCTGCCCCGGCAAATAACTTTTTCATAACTGGTAGTATGCCAGGACAGCATTCAGCTAGCTTAGATTCACACCAGTCCTAAGGAATGGAAGCTGGGGAAGAATACTGGCCAAATACTGTGTAAAGAGTTACAGTATTTGCCCTGCATCCAAGCATCTTTAAGGCAGATCACACCAAAAGCAGGTGTCTCATGAAATCAGAAACATGGTGATGGACTCAGAGGTGTTAGGTCAGTCACCCAAGAGTGTGAGGAAGATTGGTGCAGACTTTTCAGTTTTGGCCTGTCACTTCAACTTCAGAAATGAGGAGTACCATGCTGCTAAGCACCTGGCCTCAGATTCCCCCGGCTTTCAGGTAGTAACACCAAAGCTAGGGCTGTACAGTGTGGTGGATAACAGCAAGGAGACTGTTCAGCATGGTATCTGTGACATTGCTACTCTTGTTAGAAAGGCAGCTCTATTCAGGTAGTTCCATATTGGAACATTACTCCTAGGGGGGAATAGAAAGATCTGGATGAGCACTGTATGATTCAAGCCTACTTGGAAGTTACCCACCATAACAGGAGCAAAAACTCACTTGAGAGTCCTACTGGTGTTAAATTTCTGTGCAGACAGCGTCTGGCATAATTTTATTAGAAGACTAGATATACTGTTAAAAATTGTATCTATTATATCCATCCCAGAAGCATTCATTCAGAAGAGAGTAATGGAGCTCAGCTGACAAAAGGGATTTGTCCATTTGGACATGCTGAAGGGCCTTGAGATAAGAAATAATTCTCACATAAGCAGTTCCTGAGTTAAAATATTAATTTATAGGAAATACTTTTAAAATAGGCCTTTTGAGAAGATTTTTATATGGCTCAGGTTTCTCATTTTTAGAAGCTTTAGAGCTTACCTCACCTGCTAAGAGTTTGCAAATCCAATACCAATGATTTGTATGTCCACATTCACACTTTTCAAGGCGTAATAACTTCCTGAGCAAGGAGTCTGTTTTGCTGAGGACATAGCCATGCTGTGTTTTTAGGGATTAGCTCAGGGAGCTCTGGCAGTTTCACTGGACAAACCTTTGCCCTGATGAAGACTCATTTGCCTTCCCTGAATGGTGCAGCAGGGATGGATGAGCATGACAGCAGAATCCTGCCCTTTTGGTTTTTAGTCCCTGAAAGCCTTCCAGGAGCAGACAGTTCTATGACAGATAGAGCTGCTATTTTTAACAGTCAGATTTCAGCTTCTATGCTAGCATGCATTTCTTGGGATGTTTCTATACATTTTTATAATTAATTTATAGGGTGCAGTGTCAGGTACTTGGCTACCACCTGATTTTATCACCTGTGTGGCTGCCTGCCTTTACTGTTGTAATTCTGCCAAATAACAATCAGTTTGTCTGGTGTGGTTTATTCTTCATGCACGATGTTGCCTACCACTTGTGTATCCATTGCCCAGGAGATATGTAGAGAGTGGTACTTTGAGGGGTGGAGGAGGAGGTGTGGGGGTTATTTTGCTAGAAACACTTAAGAACTATGAGGACTACTATGCTTCTATTGAGCTCAATCTTTAGTTGGTATAGAGCTTGCCCCTCCTCTAAATGAGCTCAGAGATTGCATATACTGCAGCTACTAAAAGACCCTGGTCAGCAGTTTACACAAGGGGAGATGCTTTGTGTCGTGGTTCAAGCCCAGCCGGCA
>NW_009932005.1:0-22930 GCF_000696875.1 Nestor notabilis
TAAATTATTATTATAATTATCAAAAAATATTAGTGAAAAATGTCTTTCAATCTTCAACAAGAAGAGATGCAGAATTCTTACACAAGAGGATAAGCTTAAGTCCATGCTTACATCTCTGGGAACCTGAAAACATTTACAATTGTATTTAAATTGTTTAACAAACTGTAACATAAAGTGAATTTATAAGGTTACATAGAATGTTACACTTAACATCCTTAATGTTCCACTCTGGCCTAGTACAGACAGGAAGGGGAGAACACAACTAAAAAAGCCACCATCGCCAAGGCTGATACAAGAAATATTCAGCTTCTATCAGGACATTTTTAAAATGCTTTTTACATTAACTTTGGTAAGAAAACATATATAATTAAGTGTATTTTACCTTTTTATCCCCCTGTTTTCGCCTCCGTAGGCCTGGTCTGTAATCATCTCCAAAGCGCAGGAAGTAATAATAAGAAACTAGTCGTTCTATAGGATCTCTTATGACATTTATGTAAATTGGTTTCTTTTTGACACCAAATCTAAAGTAAAAGAGGAAAAAAACGTCTTTTAAAGGCCAAATCAGAGCTTCTCATTTAATACTTAAAAGCCTGTCTCTATTGATACAACTGAAATCTACATACAGAGAAAATGACAGTGAGAAGAAGTTTAATGATTGCTTCCTCTCATCTTCATTACCCAGTGTGTTACATGGATGTGAAAGTTGGTTCCATTTCAGTTTTCCTGGGACTGTGATTTATTTATTTTTTTAAGAGAAGCAAACGAACCTTAAATATCCTCACACAATAGATACTAAAATGTTTATACAACCATCCTGGCTCTAAAAATGCCTTAATTAGTCTAGCAGCCACCTACGTGTTTATAGTAAACCTAAGGAAGTTTGATATTGATTTCCTGCCCTCCTGAACTGTGCTATGCAACACTGCAAGTGGCTTTCTTGGCAGGTGTCCAGTTGTCAGAGACATGATTTCTAACAGAAGGCAGGCAGAGCTCAGAGCCCATCCATTACCTGGGTTGCATCCATATGGCTATGCTTATTAAACAGAAGCCTAAGATAGTATCTGTAACCATATTAACTTCTCTACCTGAAGATATAACATTTTTCCTTAGACATTTACCTTAAGCAACTTTTGATTTACTGTGGTACAAACAGGAAGCCTGATGAAATGAGGTGGTAAGCTCATAGGATACATGAGAAAAGATCTAAACCACCAAAATGGTTTTGTGCAAATGCTGCCTTCCAATGATCTACATTCAAGGCAGCTTTTACGATGCATTTCTCAGTTTTATTTTATTTTTCATTTCAGGCACCAGAGTGGCAAATAAATACAGTATCCAAACATTAAAGACGTTATATCACAACACGAATGTGTGTCAGGTGTGGTACCATTATTGTTCAAATGGTACTTTGTAAATTATAATACCAGATACTGCTCGTGTGAGGAATCTTAAACTGCAAAGCTGAAGAACAGAAACACAGAATAAGCAGCAGAGAAGTTAGAAAAAACCTCACAATTAAAAGGCCAGCAATACAGATATGGAAAATGTCAAAGGCTACAGAACAGCAAGTGATTCTTCAGATGTTACCAGCTGACTACCAATGCATTAGACTGTAGCAGTCAAAGGTGGCATTGCTGGCATCCGTCTGTATGCCACCTCTTACCCCCAAAGCCTGCAAAATAGGAGTGTGTGCATCAAAATGGTTCGAAGTCCTCTTTCAATGCAGAGAGACATGAAGTGGGGCCTGACCTCTGAAGTGCATGAGACACGCACGTGTGTCCCCTTCTACAGACTCTACTGCAAGTGCTGGAGAAGGCTGTAACAAACCATTTTGAACAAACAGCAGCCTCAACCAATAACATGTTTCTGTGGGTTAAACGAAGGTGTCAAAGCCCCTGGAAATGTTTGTGTTGGAGTGTACATTCAAATAGATTTGCACACAACCTTGCAAAACTAGCATCAGTTAGGACAACATAAGGTACTTACTACTATAGCTTTATTAATAATTATAATGATTTTGTAATTGCATTGTCAAAGAACTTCCCCCCCCCACCCCAACAGTTTACCAGAGAAAAAAAGGAATGGGGGGGGAATCATAAATCAAGAAAAAGAGGAAAACAAATTTAAACTTGTATTACTGTAATTTCTACATGGATGGGTTATGATAACCTGTTCTCAATACCATAAGTCATTGATTGAATGCAGTACTTTAAGCTTCAGCATATTTTAAGAGGTTTTCCTGATACCTGACTGTGGACCCAAGCCTGATATCTGCATATAAGCAAGCATCGACTTGTCGGAAATACTTTATACTTCTCAACTACAAGAATGTGCACTACAAGAACATACCTCACAGCCTTAAAAGTGTGGGCCTTGCCAAGCACAGCCAAAGTATTCAAGATATTATGCAAGATATATTGAGAAAGCAAGCTGTTGTGGGGGAAAAATAAATCATTTAGGGGAGAGGATAACAAACAACAAGCACAAGGATAACACGGTCCTAGAGGGAAGATGCAGATGAAAGAAATTTGTGAAATTGATGCTTTCTAGAGTAAAATAATTTTCATTTTATTTGAGTACCTGAAAATGCTTTCAGCTTTATGAAGTGAGCAGTGTATAGAATCATAGAATAGTTATGGTTGGAAAGGACCTTAAGATCATCTAGTTCCAACCCCCTGCCATGGGCAGGGACAGCTCACACTAAACCATGTCCCCCAAGGCTCCATCCAACCTGGCCTTGAACACTGCCAGGGATGGAGCATTCACAGCTTCCTTGGGCAACCCATTCCTGTGCCTCAGCACCCACTTCTTCCTTAGATCTAACCTGAACTTCCCCTGTTTCAGTTTGAACCCATCACCCCTTGTCCTATCACTCCAGTTCCTGATGAAGAGTTCCTCTGCAGCATCCTTGTAGCCCCCTTCAGACACTGGAAGCTGCTCTGAGGCCTCCAGCAGCTTCTCTTCTCCAGGCTGAACAGCCCCAATGTTCTCAGCCTGTCTTCATACATAAATGTTTTAATATACGGAAACATAACGTGACTGAGGCTTGACCACCAGCAGGAGGTTAAAGTACTGGTTACTATTGGTTGTGGAGTCAAATATGCTGAGATCTGAAAATTCCACTTTCAATTTTAAATGATTTTCCACATGCTGCAAGTGCAAAATGAAGCATTGCCTAGTAAGCATCTTAAGCAAAACTGACTTGCCAGTTCAAGGAGAGGCTTCACACGACTGAGCTACTGAGGATCACTGCTTTAGATCCATTAGAGAAACAAGACAAGAAAAGAAACCCATGGAACTGCAAATACAGAAATGATCCTGCACCTTTGAAGTCACTGGGAGGATTTTTACCTCATTTTCTTATAAATTAATTTTAGAAGCAGCAGGATTTAACTTCAGAAGAATTATTTCAATGCTTTTTCTGGCAAGTCAAAATACTATAGGCCAGGAAACTGCTTTAAAATATAACTTTTAATATTTTGATACAGTATATATCTCTGATAAAGAAGTACATAACTCTGATAAAGAACTACATAACTTAAGAGGCAGGTGGTATTACTTGTTATATGAAACACACTGAGAACAAGTATCTTAAACTTCCCAGAATGGGAAGCAATCCTAAGGAAGAATTGACAGTGTTCTAGAGAAAAGCCAGGATTTGCAGTAAAACAAGCTTGTAATTCACACAAGGAATACTAAACGTAGCATATAAATAGTTTTGAAATGAGACTCGGCTACATTTTATCATACAAAAAGACAAGAGAAAATTGTGAAAATCAAACCTAAATATTGCCCATCACAGGAATTTCAGCGTGTGAATGTTTCAAACCTCAGTTGTCACTGTCATCACTAGAGGGCACTAATACCCCAGCTGCATCCGAGCAACCTAAACTACGGTGCTACTCAACAGACAAATCCAAGGGTAACATACTTGGCAAAATCCAAATAAGATATATGGCCATGGTAAAATCCTGGTTTCATTTCCTTCCAGGAAGTCACATTCTTCACAAACCGGACCTGGAAAAGTAGACAGCAGAAAATGTTTCTGTACAGCTGGAGCACACTGAGCTTCCCCGCACACGGTGCCCTCTGGTTTGTAAGCAAAATCTTATAATGCATTAGAAAAAAAAAATAAGTCTATTCTGAATATTACCAAAGAATTTGTGCCACCTAAAATAGACTTTCCTTCAAGCATACAGATAACTCTGTTTATATCACCACAATTCAATGAGCAGAAAGTAAACCAAAGCAGAATACAGCAATCAGAAAGGCAATTCAAGAAAAACTTCCACAAAAGCAAGACAAACATTTCATTTTTGTCAGTCCATTTTATTTGTAACTGGAAAGGAATGCAGAATTCCTTCAGCAAGAAGTAGAAATGCAAGTACACCTTTGATGGAATTGTCTGATCTGTATTCAGTCCCTTCAGTAAAAGTACCAGATTTACAAGCATGTTCTTAGACCGATTTTACTGGAACAAGAAACAAATCTGATGGTTCATTTGCTCCCCCATCTCAAAATGCAATGCATGAGTAATCCAAAAATTGTATAAAGGTATACAATGTAAATTACATCTATAATTTACCATTTTGAATTGTTACCTTAAGCTTAAGATTTCAGTGAAGCTTCCATGTTAAAAGCACAAAGCAGCCCTTTAGCAAGGGCTGACAAAGCAGTTATGGGCAAACTTCACAAAAATAGGAATAGCTTTCCACTTCAAAGAACAAAATAAGGTACACACCCCAAACCAGAAAGGGTGATCACATTAAGTGGGACATGCAAATCCTGCAATAGCTTGGCTTTATTAGATGAACGAAGTATTTTAACATCAAAGCATTTAACTCGGAAAGTTATTTCAAAACTAATCAATTGGATAATAAAGAAAAGATGATAAACTTGTGCTGCCTGAGCTGTCTGACAATGATATGCCACTTGTGAAGCTGCAAATGAGATGACAGCATTCCCTGAACGTCTACAGTATCTCTTCTGTTACACAGGGACAGAGATAACCACAAAGATGCTGAGGTGAGACAAGAGAGTCAAAAAGGGAACGTTTGAGAGCTCAAGACAATGCACTAACATTCTGTATGGTCTGATGGACTGAGAGTGTCCTGGAACATGATACTTATTATTTATTATAACCAACCAACTGAGGATTTTAAAAGGCAAGGCTGGCCTGCTTCTGTGCCTTTAAATGTGCACAACTCTCAGCCTAGGACTTAAGAGGTTGGTAAAACTTACTTACTTCATCAAACACTGGCTCTTGGACTCTCAGGTAAAAGAAATGTGTATTACTTTTTAATAACAGGCAGCATTCATTTTTTCAATGTACAAGTTTCACAGTCTGTGGCATTTCACAATTTAAATCATAGACTGCACATGAAAATGGTGGCAACTCTAGCTGAAAAGCACTGCACAATATTATACAATTGTTTCACAAACTGCACTGGCTTTTCTGTCTCGTTTTGTCCACAGCACAAACTGATATATATCTATGAGACTCTGAATTCAGTTGATCTACCTTTACTGCTACTGAAACGAACCACACTTTCATTGACTGTATCTTTTAAAGATTAATGACAGGATATTTCCAGTGGACACCCTCAGCTATGAACACTTCTATACCTGGGAAAGAAGTTTCCTAAATGTAAAGTATTTATTATCCTCCCTTCCATCACTTCGAAGCCCCAAAGTGTCACAGTTTCTAATAGACTAGGACTAGACACAGGGAAATGTTAAGTGCAAAGTCCCAAGGGTCAGTTCTGTCTTAGATCCCTGTGCCACCATCTGGCATCAAACCTTAGAGCTTCCAGTAATAGTTTAAAAACTCCTTTATTGTCTTTGTCATATAATGTTGTTGTCTGCTAAGTGAAAGCATTTTTATGAACACAGGATGGATGTTACCGCCTTTTATTAACTTCCTACACCAGACAAGCTAAGAGGCAGCTAGGAAGGTGTTGTAGGACAGCTGTGACATTTTTGCCTGCCTTAAGATGGACCAACGCCACACTGTGTCCCTGAGAATACCAGTTTTTAACACCTATAACCAGCCTGCAGGCAAGAGATTGCCCCCAACCTCGTTTGCAGCATTTCAAAAATCAGAAGTGTTCCAGGTCACAGATAGCCTAGTAAGTCTGGATTCACACATTTTAGGGCAGAGATGAATATTGCTTGCTGCTTCATACTGTTAAATATGATCAATTTTACCTTTCTTTTCAGGGCTTAACAGATAGTGGAGCTTTCAAGAGACTGAGCAAGCTTCTCCATCTGAACCCAACTGAATAAAATGCGAGGTTATTTTAGAAGTTCAGATAGACGTGAATGGAATTCCTGGGAAGTTGTTTCATGGTGCTTTTATATAATCAGCTCCGAAGTTGCTTCACAGCCTTTAGTAAGTGAGAAATCAGCTGAGCTTCACTGAATTAAAAAGCCAGATCAAACGTACTCTGGGGCCATAAGATGTCCTGAAAGGTAAGTTAAATACATTCAGTTTCTAGGACGATAAGAATTTAAAACGAGTCCCAGTGAGCGAAAAGGGAAAATACAGAATCAACCAGCACACTTGGTCTGAGCAAAAAATCCCTGGGAAATCTGTATGTGCAGACCAAAGTGATGTGGGAAGCTGTCATCTCTGTCCTCTGCTTCCATCAGTCTCTCTTTGCTACGGTCTGAATAAAACATACACACCCTCTGCCACCAAAAGGCAGTATGGTCAGTACCCTGTGGCCTGGTATCACATGGACTTTTGGATACCAAAAAAGGCCCCAGCTTTTCATGTCATTATATTCTAGTTTTGATTGTTGATTGTTGATTGCTGATTGCTGAATAAGTGACTGAAAATTACAAGTAACTGGGGGGTGAATATCACCAGCACAGCCTGGTGAGGGCACGGGAGGATTTTCCACTCAAGTATGACTTAAGACCAACAGACACCGTGTCCCCATTGAAGGAAATCTCACATTCAAATTTCAAGACCAAGCATGATGGGATGACTGAATGAGAATCCCTCTGCAGGAAGGCACTCTAGCTTAGTTATCCAAATTGTCATATAGGCTAGCTCTAAATCAGAAGTTTAGGAACATTGGAAACAGGCTAGGAGCACACCTTTGTCTGCGTGCCATAAGAAACCACATGCAAGCTTAAGGCAAAGGCATCCGAGAAACAATATTGCGAGATCGTGAAAAGATAGAGTTCACCAGTTCAGCTGTGGTGCAGCCAGGCATGAACATGTTACAGCCTTGCATGAACAGTTCTTTCTCAGTTGGAAGTACTGAAACACGGAAGGGTCACAAGGAGGTTCAGGGGGTGCAATAAAGGCTGAATTTATTAGGCTTCAAAATCCCTATTTTCACAATCTGTATGAAAGTCCAGGGGTACATAGATGGTGGAAACCCCTTGCAACCCTGGCGGTGCTGGACTAGATGACCTTTAAAGGTCCCTTCCAACCCAAACCACCGTGTGATTCTGTAACTGGCACAAGTACAGCAGTGGACACTAGTGTTCACTGGGCCATCTGACTCCAAGAGAAAAACTCTTGAATGTTCAGGAGCACACGAGAGCACTTCCACTTCTAACAGTTGCTGCAACCTTCTCCTTGTTCCGCTTCTGACAGCCATTGTCGGAGTAGAACTAAAGTCCCTATGAGTGTGCTACCCTCTGAGAGGCCACTGCTTTAGAACACATTTGGAAGCAAGATTATACATTTTGCAGATTGCTCCTTTTAGAAAAATGGAGAGAGAAACTGCAGGAGAAAAAAGAACGAGGAACAGAAAACTGTGAGCTGAGGGAGCTAAATGCTGGATAATTGTACCAGGGCTTTTCTATGTTCACAACAGCAGTACAAAGAATGTGTTCTTACACTCCCTTTTCTAATACTATATAAAGAATACATGCTGCAAGACAGAACAGTAATTTCACTTTAAACGTTTTAGACGACAATTTCAGCATGTAACAAAAAGGTTAAAGTTTGTGTGACTGGTATGCCATCCAGCGAGCCACAACGCAGGCATACTTATAGCCACAAAAAGTACCAGTATGGAAACATGCAGGCAACAAAATCCAAGAAAACACTACTCTGATTTAATGAAAGCCAAGTGTTTTTGTTACAGACCACACAGGTCAGAAATGCAACATGGCACTCAGTCTGCTGCAAAGAAAAGGCCCAACCTGTGGAAAGAGGGGCAGTTCCCAGGATCCTGCTGTCAGAGAAGCTGCAAAAGAAAAGAGGGCTTGCAGGGACAAGTTCCATCTGAAATTAAAATGGATGTGTTAGGGACTCTTACTGGATTATCTCAAATCAGATACAGGTTGTATCTGGAGTGGATTTTAAACAGGGGTTTTTGCAGATTGCATTCAACAAGTAAGGGTTTCACATATGGAAAGAGAACTTAAAATCTATCTAAATACAGATCTAGAGCAGTTTGGGAAATAGAACAGCAGAAGTGCATAATAGAGGGCTCACTATTTTACAAATCTCTGACAGGCCCAAGACAATCTTCACCTTGTTTAGGGAGATCTGCTTTAACAAACAGTATCACTGATCAAACAATTTTGTCTCTCTCTGTCTGTGTATTTTACTACGGGTGCATGTACACCTAACACACTCAAGTGAGCTATATTGATGAAAGTGGCATGTATTTCACGCAAAACCAAGACCACAAAGAATAAACCTCACCAGCTACTTGCCATCTCCAGAATTCTGCTTTATCACATATAGTGGCAAGCTGCTATCTTGATATACTACAGCTAAACAGATATTTCTTCTCCTTTGAACAACTATGCAATATGCAAAGTTTTTCAGTGTCAGCATCTCCAAGTTAATGGCTATCAAAGAAGAGGAGTAACAATTGTATAATTAAACAACATAATTTACCACCTTGGACAATGGCATGTTATCAAAAGAAGGACTGCCAGTATTGTATACACACCCAGCACTGATGGATTGTCATTTTTTAATAGATAATAAGATAATTATAATATTCCCTCTAATATTAGAGGGAAAATGAGGAGGAGAGTTTCTGTTAGAAAAAAACCAGCCAGTAAAGATCAAATTTGATTTGAATTAAATTCAAACCAAAGTAGAAATTTAAGGCAAGGTTGCCTATGTTTAATTCGTACCACTAGTGACCAGCTTTCCTGTCCTTCACGACAGACCCCTACCTTTCAAAGAGACACCTTGACAGAAGCAGAACTGTGCTTGGAAGTGCAGCACTAAGTGTGACTGACTCGAGTATGATTTTTTATTAATAGATATAGGCTTGATAAACCTTCTGAAAAATCCCTCTGCTGTTAGTGCACAAGTCTTTCTTGTTCTATGCAGTAGGCAAGACTATGGGGCTGGCTACCAGATTTGCTCTTGGTGATCTCAACAACCATGTATGACCATATCACCTTCACAGTTAGGAAAAGATTTCACACTATCAAAAACCGAACCATAACCCCACTATCACAAAAGAGATTCCCAGTCCTGCGTCAAGTACATTCAATGTCCCCTGCACATAGGTCCCTACCCCAAGCTTTCTCCCACAGAGAGAACTGAAAGTGGAAGGAAGGCCTGTTACCATCTGCTCCCCCTTGCCCCACTCCAGCAGCTGTGCTGAGCTGCTTCTGCCTGTAGGCATGCACTTAAAGGAGCTGGAAGCCTGTGCTGACATGCTGCAATGCAGAACAGCTCCTGCCTCTGCTGCATATCAGCTTAAGATCATCGGCATACAACCGGTAGCACATTACCGAGAGTTTGGAAACCTCTGTTTTACAGACAGGGCTGATGACATGGTGATGTGTCAGACCTCTGGCCTGGGTTCCCTGCACGTGCACTCGCCACGAGCAAAACAAGATTACTTAAAAAAATAAAACAAAAAACCCCTACTCCCTCAGCATACCCCACCCTAAGTAAAACAGCACTGATCCCTCATCATCATTTTTAATACTCATCATCTGATGCAGTGGTAGCCATGATCATTTCTAGCCTGGGACTACACTGATTTTAGCGAGAGCTTTAAGTGAATACAAAGTGACCCATCCTTTAGAGTGTAAGTTATTTACAATTGCTTCCTTCTGCGTGTTTTTATCACCTGTGAGACCTGACCAGACCTAGTACCAAAGATGGAAGTACAGCTCTGACAGCAGGGCACAGTACCTGCACTACTCAGAGAGGAAACCACACAGGACTGCGTTCACTGCAGATAGAGATGACAGGCAGATACTGTTATACCACTAAAAGGCAGACATTTGAAAATACAATGAACTTTTACAGCTGTAACAACAAAGGTAATTTCTGCTCTAGCTGTGTCCCTTTTGGCTTTGTTTTCAGCTGATAAACAGACACTTACCGCCTCCAGTAGCCCAGCAAAAACCTAAGTATTATTTAATTCAGGTTAATTTTTATTAAATATTACTTAATAAATAATAGTAATTCTTTACAAAGAAAACATCAACACATTAGAATTCATCTATATTGGAAAATGTGGCATAAAAGCCAATTCCATCAGACCAGATAAGTTTGTTTGCAATAGGAAAAAATTTTCTATACTTCCCCCTTGTTTAACAAAGGCATCCCCCCCCAGACACAGCAGCTTACCTGATCTTGCAGAGACATAACGGGATTATTTTTGGTTGTATTGATATGTAGAACATGATATTTGTTCTTTGCACAAAGATCATAGGCAATATTTGTGAAGGAAGTGCTGGCAGTCTTAGGTACTCTGTTGTAAATAATCACCACATCATCTTCTTCATCCAGTGCCACATCTTGCCGGGGGCCATCTACTGTATGACGTTGTTCTATTTCTCTGACTTCATGTCTTGCAATAGCTCTTTCTGTTAAAGGATGACAAACACAAAACTTCAATGTGAGTATCACCAGTTTTGAAGTTCAAAGCATAGAATGCAAATAATCTGGTGAAAAGCAGTAACTCCTCAGCAATAAAGGAAACGCTGTCATATATATCACTGAACTGTATGAATGATAAAAGATGAGCTAGTCTGATGCAGAACATGCAGGCTAAAACAATATGCTTAGGGAACACATACCATACTCTATGACTCACACTAATGTTACTGAAAGCCATTATCTCTAACGAAAAATGTCTATAATGCACTATCAAAATGGTGACATACCCAAAATGTCCAAAAGCATTTCTATAAAACACCTATTTAAAAATTATAATAGAAGGAATAACTCAAGCAATTTGGAGAAGATGAATTTGCTGAAAACAGGAGAAATAACAACACTACAGATTTAGTCGGTTAACTGTACAATAGCACCAGAATTCAGCTGAAACCATTGTTTTGTTATTTCAATTGATACAAGCCCCAAGTGTAAAGCATTACAATAAACAGGTTTGCAAAAATTCAATTAGATTTATTAATTTCAAGTTTGACAAGAACAGAAACAAGAGGAGCTTACAAAACAGTTAACAACAAGTGATCTCTGAGTACATCAAATAAATCAAAAGAAAGAATCATGGAAAAGCAAGCTATGAGCAAGTCATTTTGGCAAGGTGAATACATTGCAAATAAACCATTTTCCCTTTTATACAAAGGGCAATACCCTAAGTAATTGAGCTCTGCTTCAAGTGCTAAAAGCCTATTTGGAAAATAAAACCCACAGTATTACAGTATTTGGGGTTTTTTTTTCTGCTGCCAAATATCAAGTTCTTTGTGCTGATTCAGACACAGCTTTATTCTGTTCTGGATAAGTATATACTTTAATACAATCTGTAATACAGATGTCAAAGCATCTTTTCTGATTCATTTATTGTGATATTGCCTTCAGTAATGTATTCAAAGAAATCTGTGTTGGCTAACAGTGCAAGCTGAAGTCAGTACCACAAGAGTAACCTGTAATTCTCAGTATCATGTTCTTACACAGGGTATAGCTCTTTCTGGATGACAAGCTTTTAACAGCAGCAATTCTTGGCCTTTACTTCCCTTGCTTCCTGTAACCCAGCTCCTTCTATTCTCTTTCACCACATCTCTTTAATTATAACACAAAATCACTCTTAAAGCAGAATCATTAAGCTGTGAACACCACTAGCCTGTAATTCCACATAAATTGTCTTCAGCCACAAACTTCCATCTGTCTAAAATGCCTCAAAGCTTAAACTCACTCACTCTCTCATATGCTCGTATCTCACACCCCATAACTAAGTTACATCAGTATGAAAATGTTTGTAGAAAATGCTTATTGAGTGTATCTCAATTTTCCACATGACATCTGTTGCTCCCCACTACATCAGTCACAGTTTTTGCTCCTTCCTTTCTCGTTTGCTACCTCTCCCATCACTGCTGGCAACCATCCTATTTTGGAAAGAGATGAGGCAACAGACTCAGGTTTCATCTATGTGAAGACAGTTACAACAAAAAGGGACTGGCAACTCTCCCCTTCCTGCCAGTAAGAGATTAGAGGAAGCATTTGGTAGGGGACATAGTTAACCACATGGCTGCCCAAGGCCACATGGATATGGAATACCACCTAGAGAGGCTAAAATGAAACAAATTCCATTTGTATTTTCTACACCAGAGTAGTAGATCTCAGCTAGATTTGAACAACTGCACAGAACTCCAGGGCTGATGAGGCTGGCTGGTGTGGAGAGAAGCTTCCCCTTTTCTGTGTAAGAAGTAAACATTTGTGACAAACGGGCATGATTTGCAAGAGGAGTGATGAGAAGTGTTCCTCTAATGAGGTATTTGAAACCATGATGATTCAAGAATTAGTGTGATAAGTGCACTTTAAAGGCTATGCATAAGATATAAAAGATGTATAATTAGATGCAATTAGCAGAAAGGCTACGGCATACAATCACCTGCAACTTTGTAAGTGGGGAAAGCAAAACCCATGCAAGGAGGAGAACCTTCCCAAGTGTGAAGTACATGGACAGTTCTATTATCAAAGAACAGGGAGGCTTTAAATTCAAAATTAAAATGAAAACTAATCTTTATGATAAAGAACTGAAATCACCTTTTTGAAATAACTGTGACAGTCAGAAACCAAAAGCTGAGATGATGTGCAGGATATAAGTGCTGAAGTGCAAGGGAAGCTAAACCTAGTGAGAAGCAAAGTCAAAGTATCCAACCTGGCTTATAACATTGCTTATATGGTTTTAGAAGTATGGTAGAAAATGCGATGTATGCTTTAAAGACTCTACATGCAGAAGATACAGAGGAAGAAGATGCTAGCTATTAATCAAATACATTTTGTTTACCAATAATCTCCTCATTAACTTTGATTATGAGAACTTGTGTACATAAGGTTGGAGTAGTTTCACTAAAATAAATAAATAATCACTTGAGGTCCTGCCTTTCCTATCAGAGATCCTGTGGATAAAATTAAGTCCTACAGTCTTATTGCTTTCATTGCATTCTATTTAAACTTGAGTTTGTAAGGAAAACATCTAGACAAAATTAGCAGGAGCCAAATGTCTAAACTGGGTTAAGACTGTCCACAGCAAGTTTGATACTAATTAACTCCATCGATTTAAAAAGATAAGCAACATTTAAGCAAGTAGTACTTTGACTACCAGACATATTTTCATAGTAATATAATATAGGATAATTTTAAGGCATAAAACATTCTGTCTCCCACTTTGTTATTAGTGCCTGTTTAGGTTCACTGTATCAAATACTATAATTACTACACAGTTGGGGAAACTGCTGTTCTGTCATCTGCAGTTGTCCTGCAGGCCAACTTTCATCGACTGCGAGGACAGTTTACACAAAGGCAGTACCAGCTATGATCAGCGTAATAAAGGTTGCTACACTGGTTGTTTACCAGCTGATGAATTACCTGCAGAAAGCCTCTGGTTGGCAGAAGTAGTCATTTATAAACAGCAGAAGCAGCTTGTTTTCTCACCTATTTGTCTACATGTTCTTTGAACTCCTCCTTTATCACATTTCTGTAACTGTCAGCATCTTCAGGACTTAATACCAAGAAAATACCATCGCTAGCAACAAGTTGATCTGCCAGTCAGATGCTACCACAAAAAAACCCATCTAATGTGCAACTTCTGTTTTCTCCTTTAGCAGAAGCACTAATAACAACACACAATCTGTATGACAACACTGAGTATGGAAAACTGCAAAATTATTTATCAAGATTGCTGCCTTTTCAAGTCAGAACAGTTTGTCAACAAGTTTTAAAGTTATTAATTGGAGAGAAATGGACAGACCAAGTTTGACTGACTCTTCGTCAGAGACTGTAGCGATAGGACAAGGGGTGATGGGTTTAAACTTAAACAGCAGAGATTTAGGTTAGATCCAAGGCAGAAGCTCTTCCCTGTGAGGGCGCTGAGGCGCTGGCACAGGGTGCCCAGAGAAGCTGTGGCTGCCCCATCCCTGGCAGTGTTCAAGGCCAGGTTGGACACAGGGGCTTGGAGCAACCTGCTCTAGTGGAAGGTGTCCCTGCCCGTGGCAGGGGTTGGAACTGCATGATCTTAAGGTCTTTCCCAACCCAAACCATTCTACGATTCTAGGATTACTTGGCCCTATTTTGTTAGGACCTCGGCTAATAAAATCACCTGTGAAAATGCACCAGACCCATACATACCTATAAAAATACTTGAAAACCCAACTAAACAGTATTTACATAATTATAAAACAAATCACTGTGATCATAAGCAGTCTACATTCCTTGCACATTCAAAGAGATGAATGTCTTAGGTAAAACAACTTTAGTAGCATTTACTTCAAATCCAAGTGCTTACTGCATACAACATATTATCTTCCCAAACAAAAGAGAGGCAACTTAGAGGTTAAAACCCCCAAACCATTCAAATTCCTTACATTTTCCACAAGAGTGCAAGAACCTCCTGGGATTTTTTAATACAAAAATCTATCAAAACGAGAAACTCTTTCTTTCCCCTATAGCTTAACACTTACCACCACTTTTGATGAACGATACATTTTGAGCCCTACTGGCTGTCAAAGTCAAGTTAACTGAGTATGTGGAAAAATAATTCAGAGCATACTGCTCTACTTCCCCAAACTATTGTCTTTGTCCTCTATGTCTATTTTCCTTCTGTATGCGTCTGTGAATATTATTTAGGCCTTCTCCTCAACGTGTCTTATGTGCCTGCCATGCTTCCTTCTGAAACCTCCCCCTCAGATGAGGAAAGGCTCAGTCTTAGAGTAAATTTTAGCTCAGCAGCCTTCAAGTGTTGCCCAACAGAAGAAAAAGATGCGGATTCAAGCTTCACTCACGCTGACCTGATGCAAAGAAACTGGACAGCTACTATTGATAGCACCATCCCTGAGTGAACAGTTGCTGTGCATCTATGAGAGTGGATGCCACATCAACCCAATAAGCAGGTTTCTTCCAGTTGGGAACAATATTGAAAGCCAGCTGACTTGGTGTCTCAGCTTTCTTTCCACTGTGCTCCCAGGCCAATTAAGCAAGCAGCTGGTAGCCTGAGGCACTGAGCAGCTCTCAAGCTGTTTCCCTGCCCAAAAACTGCATTAAACACGATTGGCCTAAATACTGAACCCGAGCAGGACCGAAAACCTACTCACTATTGACTCCTTTCTCCTCTGATGAAGAATGAAAACTAAACAGCAGCTTAAAATTGAGCCATAATTATGTAGCAAAGTTAATGTCCTGATTCATTTTGAAATTACATACACCCACCATATACACACAGCCTTCATCCTTCACCGAAATGCGGCCTCCTCTGGGAGCTGTTTAGCAGCATACTACTTATAAACCAGAGCAGTGCTGATGTATGTGGATGGCAACACTTTGGGGATGCAGAGGAGGAGAGAAAGAATCAATGGTGCTGTGACAATTTATGGCCATGGAGGATTTGTGTCACTATACCCTATTAAAACTGCAGGAAAAATACAGCTTGAATTAATAAAAAATGCCTGAAGACAAATTTGTTCAAGGTATCAGTATTAACATACCAACTCTTTCAAAGACCTTTAAGAATAACAACTCTACCATACTCTAACAGCAGAACAACTACATTGGATCTTTAGCAACTTCATGACTTAAAAGACTTTAACACGTATTTTAGGCAAGCCTTTGGTTTCTCCTTCTTCTTTTCCTCAGTAAAAATATTCCATGAAGCCTCCTGTCTCTTTACTGCTGACGAATGAACATTTACTACTCTCAAAGGCAATTCTGGGTGAGCCACTGGGGTGGGGAGGTCAGTAAAGTGCAGCAAACCCTACCTTCCTGCTCTAGTAACTGAAGTGCTCTTAAAACCCGTCCAGGGGACTTCAGATTCTCTCAAGTGTGGCTCCTTACAGCTGTCTCTAAGTGACCATCCTTAAAATTGTCATTAACTATTCTGTTTCTCCATTAGCATATGTAAATATACATATTACCATCAACATTAAGAAATGAGCAAAGCAAAACGCTGGCTATTTGATAGAAATACAAACTGCTAATCTTGCAACATCTCTGTTTATCAGAGCTGAGTGATTTTCTGCTAGTAAAGCAAATACAATTTGAGTGTGAAACGATGCCATACATGCACATTTACACCCGTTGTACCAAATTTTTATTAAGATAAATAATAAAAGGATTGCTAACAAAACAAAACTGCAATTTCAGCACAGGTTTTTCGGTCACCAGTGAAACCTGATGCTGGTGAGAACACTGGTACTCAAGAAGCAGGCAACTGTCTCAAGACAGGTGAGATGGTCCCATTGAGTTCCTGCCCCAGGCACACGCACCACTGCCAATCACTTCACATCTTCAGAAATCCTGGTTAACAAAGACAACACTCCGGGAACCACACTTGTGGAAATCACTGCTAACGCCACATGCAACAGCCATAATCTGTTCTAGTTGAAAAGAATAACTCCGACATTTGGCTTTCTTCATTTCTTAGATGTTTATCTGTGCAGCTCAGAACAACTTACCTACTTAAAAACATCTTAACTCTTCAGATATTTTAGCTATTTGCATTTCAGACAAAAGAGACTGTTGGTGTCACTTGCAAATCTAGCTATTTTCAGTCAGCTTCTGAAAGATCTACTAAAACCTTTAAGGTCTGTATTTAAAAAGACCTCAAATTCCAGGACAGCCTGAGCATACATATGCTGTGACCTACAGCAAGTGAAAATCACGTGCAGAGCACATACAAGGACGGAAACAGAGCACAGAACCTCAATCAAGCCAGTAAAGTTTTTCCAGTCAGTTCAAAACCCCTGTTCTCTTCCTTCTCTTTCTAAGAATTCAATTGCTTTAGTGTCAAGAGATTCTAATAACTAACTGCAGAAATTTCATTCCAGCTTGGGTTTTTCCCTAGTAAGGCATGAAAAGATCCAGGTATAAAAGATCTTCTGTAATAAACCCCAGCAGTTTACTGAACAATTAAAATCACCAACATTGCCAAAACATTTTCTTTGCCAGTGTTTGACTGGTTAATAGTCAGAACAGAAGGAAAAAGAACAGTGTAAACAGAACTGTATTCAAACGCCAAGCTTTAAACTCCAATAAATGTACACTGGAACTAGTTAAAAGCAAAAATAACGGCCCCAAACAATTCAAAGACCAGCAAGGAGGCGCCTCCTGCTGGGTACTGAGATCCTTAACTAAAATCTAATGGAGCAACTGTCTGAACATTAGAAGTAGTGATGCTAAAAAACCTGCTATAGTTTCATTAGCACATGATACCTGTCGTCTAATTTCAGGGCAGCATTTTTGGCAGGGCTTCATTTTGAACACGTAATAACTAGAAGCATATTGATTAGTGTGTAGTATTGTTAAGGGTGTGATATTAAACTAAAGTTCACCCAACAGTGAAATCACTATCCCACATATGCAACCAAGCTGCTTTTAACAGCAGAGCTTCCATTTCTCATTTTCCTGCAAATTTATTTAGTTGATCAACTGCATTTTGTAAGGAAGAGAGTATTTAAAGATTAAGTTCTGACCAATGTGTTTTTATTACAGTTAACATAGAGCTTTACACGTTTTTTCTTCCAGCATTCTGTTGGCCAGAGTATTTTAATGAAAGACTATGTATGTTGTGGCCCTTTTATGGTACAAGACCAGACATACCCCACATGTACTATGAAGTCAATCTGTATTTTAGTTATACAATACATGGGACAGGTAAGGGCCTACGTCTTGAGTTGTCCCAGGAAGAGCAAAGCTAAACAAAAACCCATAAAAAGTCACAGATCAGATGAACCATACAATCATAGAATAGTTGGAAGGTTGGAAAGGACCTTAAGATGATAGAATGCCAACCCCCTGCCATGGGCAGGGATGCCTCACACTACAGTATGTCGCCCAAGACACTCCATCCAACCTGGCCTTGAACACTGCCAGGGATGGAGCATTCATCACTTCTCTGGGCACCCTGTGCCAGTGCCTCAGCACCCTCACAGTAAAGAGCTTCTGCCTTAGATCTAACATGAACTTCGCTGTTTCAGTTTGAACCCATCACCCCTTGTCCTATCACTCCAGTCCCTGAGGAAGAGTTCCCCCCCAGCATCCTTGTAGCCCCCTTCACACACTGGAAGCTGCTCTGAGGTCTCCAGCAGCTTCTCTTCTCCAGGCTCAACAGCCCCAGTGTTCTCAGCCTGCCTCTATACAGGAGCTGCTCCAGCCCTTGATCATCCTTGTGGCCTCCTCTGCACTTGCTCCAGCAGCTCCATGTCCTTCGTATGTTGAGGACACAAGAACTGCATTTATAGATTAAAGCCTAGGTACCCCCCAACAAGCACGGTTACTCCCAGAAAAAGTATGGCTTATAGCAGACATTTTTGTGCAGTAACAACTAATAAAACAGGAAAAAAAGGAGGTTTCATTCCACCAACTATGAAATCTTGAAAAATTTGTTGAGAGTTGAAAAGAAAAGGTACACACTAAAAACACATCTTCAGCTGTAGCCATAGCATCACTACTACGAGTCCTGAATATCACAAATAATACTAATTACAAAGTTACATAGAAACTTACATGTAAGAAACATTTTAGGCAATGTAGTGTCACAGTAAGATTTAAAAATAAGAATAATACAAACAGCTCCATGAACTCCCCAGCTTGACGCTGAATTGTCATCTTGACACAAGTGTTGAATTCAAGTTAATTCATCAGCACGAGAGCAAACACAATAGACACCATTCGATGTTTTTTTCCTCCCAGTCACTTACAATTTCAGGTTTCTTTAGCACAAGGAAACATGAATAACAGTTGTAAAGAAAACGATCATACAAGGAAAAGGCTTACGGCTTTTCAGACCCCCAAAAACTGTCAGTAAACTGTTATGAAGCACTGTGACTATAGTAACAGCAATGAAAAATACTTGCAAATCAGGGATTTGTTCTCCAAACAATAAACCACAGCTGAGTATGTAACAGCAGGGCTTGCTCTTACTTATAGTGCCTCAATATTGTAATGTAGGTATTCAGTGATAGCAGGAAAAGTTAATGGAACTGTTTTCTACAGGGATACAGTTGTCACAAGCATTCCACTATACAAATGTGCATGTCACTTCTTCAAGCAAAATCCAATTCAAATAATGAAAGAAAGCAAGATCAATATAGATCATCTGACTCCATTTAGTAAGGCAGCCTAGAGACTGTTCTGTTATTTTATACAAGCTTTCTCCAGACATACAATTATTTACTTTTCCTAAAAGGGTACTGGTTAGTATAAAAGCAAAAAGGATCCCAAACTGTCTGTTAACATCATTGAAAGACCTCTATGTAAGGACAACGCTGTATTGCGAGTTAAGTTCTACTGTTACTTCCAACATATTACACATATACCCCTGCTTGTCTACACACTTCTTGGTTGAACTAACCTAATCTTGAAACAAACTATCTCCAACTGGTCTAGCAGCCCAAAAAAAAAAAAAAAAAAGAAGAAAGCAAACAGCCCTGCTTTCTGGTCAGAACAGCAGCTGATGTGGTTAATGTAGAAGATCTAAATATTTTATTAGGGTTAGAGAACCAAGAATAACCTTATGATAACTTTATGTAGTACCAACAGCATGATATTTGCTTAATTAACATTGGCTGTGTTCAGACTAAGCATTTACAGGGATAAACATGATTTTTAACCTTAATGTAGTTATAGGAGTTTGTGTAAAGTCATTTGAAAGAAACAGAGATGTCTGCATGCTGAACAAGCCCCACTGTTGGCATAACAGAATCTGTTTTAATTACATTTTTTAAATACTGACTAGATAATAAGCTCTTGATTATATTTTTTTTGTTTTGTTTTCTTTGTGTAAACCATTCATCTTGCTCTTAGCTTCATTTTAAGAACTTCAATTTCGTTCTGTACTTTGGTTGCTTTGTGTACAAATCAAAAGTATGTCTTCTTTTCCCCCAAAACCTGCAAATTGTTCATCAAGAAATCTTGATGAAAGCTCACTAAATCTCAAAATATATTACAAAATGCTGCTTTATTGTTTTATTCCAATCTTAGGTTTTGCAGCCAAAAGACCTCATCTGAGATGGAGATGAAAAAGATAAGCATGAATAAAGACAAGCTCTAACAACACACAGACGGCTCAAAAATCACATTTCAAGAACCTCAAAACCATTTTAGGTAAATGAAAGTACAAACTCTTCTTTTATTATTAAGTGCTAGAAATACCACGAACACTAAATTAATTAGTTTTTAAACCACCTCTGGAAAACTCTTCTTGCTATATCCTACACCTCTTCACACCTGGGGGTCCAACATATGCTGAACTAGGAAAACAAATACGCTCAGTATCAAGCTGGCTCTGAAGAAAATAATCACCTGCTGTAAAGGTAGGCTTTCCCCTCAGATTTCCAGAGGATTAAAATGAGCACTGGCCCAGTGGACTCATGGAGTCAGCAGAGGCAATATTACAAAGAAAAGCCTTCCTGTCCTCACAACATGTACCCTCTCCACCCCTAATGCAAACCTTCAACGTCCATCTCCATGCTAAGAACCAGTGGCAGTCATACTCAGTTCAAATACAGCTGCATACCAACAGCACTGCTATGAAATCTCTTTGCAGCAGACATTGATTAGCAAAATCAAAATTATACAAGCAAAAGCTGTATCTACTTTCATGTCAGTGTCAGATGGAGCTCCTTGTCCTTGATAAAAACAGAAACAGTCCAGGATTGGTGAGGTGTGCAGGAAAGTGGCTTTGTATAAAAAACTTCCCCCTTTCAGCTGCTCACTGAAAGCCTCTGGGTGTTAATCGCGATTTAGATTGGATTAAGCATTTTAATTAAAAAGAATTCTTTTCTTTTCCTATATGCATCAGAAACGTTTTGTTCTTTCCCCAAGTCAGCCCTTTGTGGAACAAGGAGGACGAGGACTACTTGATGAAAATTTGACCACAACAAACAAAACAAGCAATTCCCTCACTGCATCTCAGGTAGCTGTTGCAAAAAGGTAAAACCCATTCTAACCACTTGGTCAGGCCTTTGGTCCCACGGCAGTAAGAGATACAATAGGTTTGTATTCATCAATCTGTCTCTAACAATGCTTCCTGACTAAAATCCACCACAGCTCTTAATTCTCAGAAGGTACACCATCACTGAACTTCTTGAAGTTATTCGGGACAGTGTAATGCCAGTGAAACAAAACTCAAAAAGAATTCCTACAGATACTCCCCAGTAAGACCAGAGAAAAATGGAATTAAGGTTCTCTTTTTAGTATTTCAAATTCATTAAAATATTCATTGTATGAAGGCCCTTGGAACTAGAAAGTTAATTTAGCTTTACATATCATTTTGTTGGCGGGTGATCTAGAATTGCACAGGATATAAAAAGCTGACTGGTCTTGGAAAGAAAACACCAACCACCAGAAACACCCCATATTTGATCAGATTATCTTTTGCAGACATTAAGACTTTAAATTGTAGAATTTTATTTTATACAAGCAAAATAATCTGCTTCCAACAACAGTCAATAGCCTACAATCTAGCATTAACCCATTTCTAATATGGTTGAAATACAGGCTGAAACCTGTAGAGCTCTGTAAAGGAATAATCCTTTTAGTGTCATTCAGCAAGAAAGTGTTCAGCACTGTCAAACCCAAGCCACTTAAGAGATTTCAACTTGATTTTAAGGAATATATTACATGGTCAGCACTGATACGAGTAGCAATGCTAAAACCACGTTTTGAAGCAAAGACTTGTTGAAACTTCATGGACTGTGTTGCCAAACATAGAAGGTGTGAGATGTTGGGAAGTAAGTGCTCTTTGCTGGAGATACAGGTATTGGTCTCAGCTGTACAGCCCATAAGCAGCTGTACAGTTCTAACATTTCCTTTCTATGCCAGTATTAAAGCTACTGAGGATATCTAAAACAAGCTTTTACTCTCTGTCCTTCATATCTCCATATATGAACCCCAAATTTCCTGAGTTCCTTTTATTTAAGTCTCCAGTGACCACAGATGGTTTCCATACATGTATTTTAAATTTGCTTCGCTGTTGCATTAAGTCACCATCCTCAAATTCCATTAGTCTCAATTACTATTTCTGTGTCTATGAACAGTAAGGTTGAAAAGTTCATTTTGATGTTAACAAGTTTTAACCATGTAAGGATATATGTATATTTTAATATCTGTTGGCAATTCAAATAAAGCATGTATGGAAAACACACACAAGTCTTCCTTTTTGCTATATGAAGTGGAAGTTCCTTCTTTGGAGCATTAAGTCAGAAAGATATTTTAATCCAAGCCCTTACTTTGGGGAGGGGACACACACACAATGACACTATTATATTCTGTGGAAGGATACACTAGTTGATACAGTTTTTTGTAAGACACAGCTTATTTATCTGGGATAATTCAAAGCAAAATATACCACTGGTGAATTCTGTTTCCAGGGAGATGACATAATACCTTCCAGAAACGTGTCACACACTGAAGTTACTCTTCAGAACTGAGTGAGCAGAGGAAAACATGAAGACTTCTCTGCTATGACACAGACTCTCCAGAAACATGTTAGATTAGGAAATAGAATAGAATATAAATATA
>NW_009932006.1:0-47342 GCF_000696875.1 Nestor notabilis
CCGAGCATCCCTCGCCCCGCAGCGTGTAGCAAGGGTGCCCTCTGGTGGCCCAGCGCCGCCAGTGCCGTGCGAGGTCGTTGTAAAGTGAACCGCATGTGCACGGTGGTTCGCGTAGAGAACGCAGTATCGCAAACATGCAGGGCAACAAAACCGAAATCAGCATTTGAATACAGAACCATTTTGCCCACTGTATGCTACAGACTAGAATAAGGAGGAACTCTTTGTCAAGAACAAAGCAGGCTGGCAAATCTTCACAAACCGCATAAAAGAAAGTCAGGAGGGGGAAGTCAAATTCCAATGAAAGAAAAAAGGCAGCTATGAAGGACGTGAGAGCCTTAATCTGGAACATGAATTCCAAAGTGCAGCGACAGGCACCTGATGAAAGAAAACACCACCAGGAAGATGGATTATTTCCTGTGCATTCTTCCTATCACTTTTCCTGGGATAGCCTTTTCTAAAGCAGTAGACATACAGGGCCAATCCCAGCAGCTTTGCTGAAAGAGTCTTATTGCAAACCACAGTGTAAACAGCAGTCAAGAATAGAGGACAAAGCTCTAGAGAGTAAGCAGAAAGGAGGTGGGTCTTCTCTTAGGAGAACAAGTACCTTGGCTCGTACATTTACTTTCTATTTCTGTGAACAATTCTGACACCGAAGTATTAACACATCACAGTTCTGATTTCTCCTATTCCCTGGGAGATCAATGCTTAGGACAGAATTAAATTCGATTAGATTCATCCTACATTAATCATGTTCAAGGACCCAATTCAGGGTGGTTTAAGGACACCTCTTAAAGCCAACACTCGCATGAACAACACACACACCCCCTCCTTCCATAAAACAGAGCACCTTTCTATGGGAAATGCATCTGTCCCCAGTTCACAGGAGACATGAAACTGCATTTGTGTATCAGCTATCTTCAGGAAATCCTCTACAGTAGGGCAGAGAAACTACACCATCCTACTGCCACTGTTCAGAGATGTGCCAGCTTGAACCCCTCAGCACAACTGCTCCACTAACATCACTGTGCACAGTTGCACACCCTGCTTGTCTGCAGCCCCGAGCCCGAGACAGATGCTGTGGGCATGCCACAATGGGAGTGCTCACTCGCATTAAGCTCACACGCAAATACAGCCCTGGGAATCCACGTCTGCACACAGGACCTAGCAGAGCATCTAAAGAAGACTGTAGGCATGAGCTTTTTTTTGTCATTTTTATTTGAACACAGTATTCTGACAGAATGCAAAGTCAAAATCCTCAGTTAGTATCAGTATTTACACCAGTGAGAATGGGAATAAAGGTGGAACCGATGTTTCACTTGGTAAAAAGATTTTTTGTTTTTTTGTTTTTTTAACAAGATAGAAGGCCCCCAAAAGTAGGGAATGCTCGGTAAGGATGTCAATGGAGGGTCTGAGAACAACTATCAAAACAGCCTAGTGTGAAAATGTGGGGTTTGAAGGCTCCATAGAAAAGTGTGAAAATAGAACTCCACTCTAAAAGCTGAACAACTGGATGCACTATTATCATCTTTACGTATGGTGCAGCATGAAATGTAATCACTCCACAACTAGAAGCTGATCAGTCTGCATTGCCATATAGATATATATGTATGGCATGGATACATATATAAACATATACAGCATAAACGGTGTCAGGTTGGTCCCTCTTCAAAGGTTTAAATAAAAGCAATGAAGCCAAAGCTATCTTGGAAATGCGACACTTCTAAATTAAAATCAATTTTTCTCCATTAAGGGGGAGCATAAAGCCACTCTCCAGAATTAATCTACAACTACTGGGAGGTGTCACAAGGAGTTGGATGGACACTCCCAGTGTTCATGCAATCACAGGGTTCACTTCTGCCTTGCAATGGTGCTCACTCTGTCAATCTCAACACAAACCCACTGCAGTCAGCAGGGTACTTTCTAATGATCTGAGTGTTGGATCAAGCTTTGAGCTGGGTACTTTCTATGCCAGAAATGCCGACCCAAGTGGTAAGTTACCACAATTTTCAGACAACAAGTGCTGACCAGAGCCACCGGACATGCTTCTGGTTGTTCGCATCGTGCAGCATTTGTTTCCTAACAGCTGCTCAGCTCTCAGAGTTACAGCTTCGGAGGTGTAATGTACAGGTGACAAAAGCAGTGAAAAACTCTGCAGAAATGAGGAACAAGTTGTTGCAGTCATCAACAGGAATGGAAGTACAAGCTACCTACCCACTAGTCCTCTGCTGCCCCGAGGGCTCTCCCCAGCCATAGACAGACAATGGTAGCTTTTTGTGCTACATTTTATGGATTCATTTCTTAGGAAAAAAATCCAAACTTCCCCATAGTTATACCAACACTGCTGTGATGGGTCATGCAGGGACCAAATTGACAAGGCTTTGAAGTGAGGACCCATCCTGCCCCATTATCCTGCTCAGGATGGGTATTGCATGAGTGTCTACGCCTGCATATCCAGTCATCCTCCATTTGCATCCCAGGAGCTAAGGAAAAAATGCAAAAAACCCCACACTTAGCAAATGACAAGACCATTATTTTTCACAGTTTGAAATTATGTGATGCTACTGTAGAAGACTGCATACTTAGAGGAATACACTTAGAAAAGTGGCTCAATTTACCTGAGCCAAACCGCAGTCTACCCACCCCCTGTCATCCTTCTGTTCATCACCGTAGCACAACGGAATGGATGCCATAGTCAGCTCAGTTTGATTTTTCATTTAAAGGCTTCTGTTCCTTTTAAGAGTTGTTCTCTTTTTTTTTCTTTTTCCTGAATATTTGTTTTCGAATCTGAACTATCGCTACACCTTCCACATCCAAACTATGTTGAAGCTTTTATTATTTCAATACTATGACAAAAAACACGTTTCACACTAAAATAGTCACGCACCCACAGTGCACAAGCTTGCAGATCTAAAGTAGAACAAAACAAGAAAACAAAATTAAAAAAAGAAAAAAAGAAAAAAAGAGAAAAAAACCAAAACCCCAACAGAAGGAACATCTCTATACAAAGGGCTGGTCTTCTCCTATATGCCTTCGTTCTGCTCTTTTCACCCCAAAATCTCAGTGTTATTCCATGGCTCCCAATGCTAAACATCACCGATAAGCTCCCCTGTCCATAATGATAATACACATACTGCATCAGGCCCCTTTTCCAACTGTTAAAGACATGATGCCCAGACAAATGAAATCACTAGGAGTGCTGGCATTGATTTCCAAGCACCCCCTCTTGATTTCATGGTTTTGATTTTGCAGAGCATAGATTGATTACAATACACATGATACGATAGAATAGTTCAGTTGGAAGGGACCTACAATGCTCATCTAGTCCAACTGCTGATGGAGCTAGCTTTGCAGGAGGGGTCTTGTATGCTGCCAAGCACCCTTATGCAAAACATCTTTGCTTTTAAATCAGCATCCTAGAGTCAAAGGAAGTGGTATTCACTCACATATTAAGTCAGAATTGATGTAGTCCAACATCTGAGATGAGACAAGACCAGACCAGACCAGACCAGCCCTAACTGTACAATCTCCCTTCTGCTTCTCAAAGCTCCGGGAGGGTGCCATGAAGGAAAGGGGAGAATGTCCTAAAAAAGCAGAGATGATATTTCTCTTATGCAGTCAGGCCCAAGTCCAGCAAGGGACTTAAACTCTTCCTAAATTTAAGTATAGAAGGACTCTCACCAGCAATTCTCTCATTCCAAGTTAAGCTGTGTTTATATGGATTGCTGGATAAAGACCTTGATTGGTGGCAAATTATTTGAATACCCCCACCCACCCAAAAAAACACCCCAAACCAAGCCCCAGCATTACTTTTCTTCTTACTCCAGTAAGAAATAATAATAATAATAATAATCATAATAATAACAACAACAACAATTAAGAAAAGATAAAGGGGAAACAACTACTGTAAACATCCATGTTTTAAAATGTCTCCCTTAGCAAAGCAAGCATGCTGCTAACCTAGTGTCTATAGACTGTATTTACTTAAAAAAAAAACCCAAAAAAAAAAAAAAGGCAGCTATTTTACACATACATTTAAACACAACAAAAGTTTAAAAAAATCTGTCAATTGTAAACACTGGAAAGAACAAAAGTTGGCAAAAAATAACATAAAATTTAAAGAAATGTAGAGTCTGAATACTGCAAATTGAAATATATCCCCCCCCGAAGCTGCAATTTTGGCATTCTTCCTAAAAAATGATAATAATAACCCCCAAATAAATGTCTAACATGGAGAACAGAATTCAGTCACAAAGAGCTCGAGACGCTTTGCATACTGAACAAATACAAGGTGAACAGAAATTATAACTTATTTATGAGGCTTTACATATTTCAAACTCGACTGAAAAGTATAAAAATAAATTGTGGACTTTGTTCATTAAGTACCAGCTGCACCGAGAAGCACAGTGGTTTATATCTGCTATTCTAATGAAGGAAAGAACAGGGTCTTTTTTTTTTGTCTTTTTTTTTTTTTTTCTTTTTTTGTCTTTTTTTTTGTGTCTAGGACTAGTTCATTTTGAGCTTCCCAACCACACTGAAAATGGGATTTGCCATTTTGCTTCTCTGAAGATACACAGGGTCACCTGAGCCCTGGTTTGGTTACGGGTTTAACCCTGTTTTTAAAATGTATTACTTTTCAAAAGCAAGTGCACAACAAATAGAACCTTTCTAGAAATCTTAAGGAAAAAAAAAAAGGAGAGAAAATAAAAGAAAAAAAAGAGAGATTCCCCCCTCCCCCCATTTATGCATTTTCTGTTTTGTTTGTTTTTTTAAAAAAAGGCAACAGACACTAGAGGAATGAGATGTGTGTTGTGTTCTGTGTTTTAAATGCTTGGGTGAAGTTGTTCTGTCATTTGCTTTCATCTGTCGCTGATCATGCTTTGCTCTCATTTTCGTTTGTTTGTGTGGCTTCATTGGGGACCGTCTTGACTTCTGCTGGAGGTGTCTTGGTTTCCGTTGCTTGCACTTCAGATTTGTCTTCTACTGGGATTTTCCTAAAGGAGAATCACCAAATGGCACAGTTTAGAGGCAGAGAAATATAGACTCTCTATTGCTGAATTAGTGATAAGGAAAGAATATGTTTCTGCAATCAAGCAAGTGTATCGCCTTGCCAGAGCAAAATTAGCATTTTCAGATGTAGAAATAAGTAAAACCAAACTCACCCCCCTTCCCCAGCTTCATTTAGCTCTAGTGAAATCTTTTTTGATTCACATACTAGTAGGATGAGGTCCCAGGCTGCAGCAGAGGCACAAGTTGTGTTGCGATGTGCAAAACCAAAAAGGAGGAAAAGGGAAAACTCACACAATCGCAAAGGGATTTGATTTTAACATCACTCATTTATGTCACCCAAATGTCCTATTAGAGCAGACTGCCATTTGAGCTGAAACACCTTTTTCCCTTCAGGAAGTCAGCCCCAGAATTTCCCAGTATGTTGCACGAAGGGAAACACAGCAGAAGTGAATTTTGTCAAGCATATTTTCACAAGTGTAAGGGAGGTCAACATCTTCACAGGCTAAAACTCCGGTTCATCAAGCCTGCCTTTTGGCACTTTACTAAACAATCAGAGAAGCCTATTTGTCCAATGCACTCTTCATAGTCATGACAAGTGCCACTCAAGGCATATCTGGTGGCCTCCCTGAAGAAGTGCCAGTTCCAGCCCATCAGCCACAAAGTTCGGCTGAGATCACTGCACTCTTAAATCATCCTGCTGAGCAGGTGAGATGAATCTAGCCTATGGCTGCAATACTGATTCGCATCAAGGGAAGCCAGTGAGCAGCACAGATAGAAGGTGGCTGGATCATCAGAAAGAACACAGCTCTGCATCCCACCATACCAACAATTCATTTACAACACAGAGACCAAGTTGCATTAATTCAGTTGAAATGCTTCCTTACTATGGGCAAACCATTTCCTTCCCCCTTTCAGCTTGGTACCAATCACAGTTCTCTATTTGGCTTGTCCTTCTGTAGCACCCAGCATGACAAGGCAGTGGCTTCAGGTGCAGTGAACTGGAGTGAACCTGGACTTCTCTGCTTGGGAGTTGCTTAGCTGCACCCACCAAGGCTGCCTGGTTCCCTCCAACCCTAGCGCATCTGCTGTGCCATCCAGGCTTTCCAGGAAGGACCAGATGCTCCACAGCTGTGTGGGGCACAAGGCAGTCCTGGGGAACAGACACACAGCAGGAATGTCTCCTGCCTTAGGGAAGGACAGAAGCACAGCAGGGAGGCAAGGAGATCAGAGCTGCAAGATACAAAGGAACCTGAATAATACAGTAAAATAGCATGGGGTTTTCACTCAGATCTGGAGAAAAGCCTAGTTCTTGGTCCTATAGTACCTGCCCAACTGCTCTTCTGCAAGTGCTAGCATTGCAATCACAGTGTCAAAGCCAATGATCAAGGCCAATGCTTTACTCTGGATTAAACACAAAGATTCCAGAATGAGGTAATTTTCCTGGAGATGGAAAAGTTCTAACCAAAGGTGTCATTTAGGGTATGCTTCTGGTGTCGTTGCTGTAGCATAGACTAAATTTAGCTGTGTGAGCTATAAACCTAGCTCGAGAACAGCTAGGTTTTTGGCAGCAATCTAGCTGACAGTGCAGATCCCAGCATCCTCAGTTCACTTTCCTTTGCGAAAGCTAAAGATGCAGTGTGAACCCACTCATGCTCTTTTCACTCTTCAGTTACTGTGTGACTGCCAAGGTGCAGGCTTGTCCCAACTGTCCAGGGGGTGTAAGGCTCCAAAGGACCCCTAGGGTTGTCCTGCCTAGGGGCATGCTGATACTCTGAATCAATCATCAGGAGAAGCTAAAGAGGAGACCCAGTACAGTGGATGAGGACTCGTCTCTAATACACCATGACACCACACTGCCAAGTTATCCTGACCCAACATGTGCTGTGACTGCTTCCCCTCCCTCAGACAGGATGGCATTGCTTCATCCTTTTGCCAGTTTATAGACAAATCCAGAGGTACCATGCTTTTACAGTTTCACATGCACTGGGTTCTGCCCTGCCTTACACTGAAGTAACTTGTGAACGGCTCCACTGATCTGTTAGAATTTGGGTGGCTGTGCTCCTGGAACTGCAGGAACTTGGTGCCTCTGAGGAAAGCAATTCCTTTACACCAAACTGAACTGTTTCTGATCCGTTTCATAACAAAATAACTCACGATAGACAAAGCTGCATACAAGTCTAAAGGATAACACATTTATGAAAGTCTTGGTTTTGTCTTTTCCCTGCTACAGCCTATTCCTGCTTTGCTCCGGGACCTTTAAAGCCAAGCCCTGTTCAGAGGTGAGTTAGTTTACTAAGGAAACAATGAGATTAGTTAAGAGAACACCCAACAAGAACACAGCACAAGCACCAGTGCACAAGAGACACAGCACACAACCAACAGAAGATTAAAGGCAGCCATACTCGGTCTTTGCAGGTGCAGCAGGTACAGAGCTGTCTGCAGTGGAAGAAGCAAGCTCACGAGCTTGCCCACTAGTCACACTGGCAGGAGTAGGAGTGCCAAGAGCTGCAAAAACATCCTTTGCAAGATCAATGTCTGGTGTCTTGAAGGTCCCTTCGTCCATTTTAAAGTCCTCATTCTGGGAGGGGTTTGTGGTGCTGCCTGAAGCAGCCTCGCTCTTCAGATTGCTTGGGTTCTTGGTTGTCTCTGTTGGGCTCTTCACTGTACTGGGCTGTACAGCTTCCTTTTCAGGGCTCTTGGTGCTTGAGACCTCCTGCTTGGGCTCTGATGGAGCTGGAGGACTAGTGAGGTTTGGAGGGCTTGGGGCAGCTGGCTTGTTACCAGCTGCCACTTTGGCGGTCTTGGCCACGTTAGCAACAGAGCTGGGGCTGAGCACTGCACCTTGGTTAGACAGGACACTTGAAGACAAATTATTAGTAGCTGGAGTAGAGCTTGGGGTATCGCTGAGATCAACAAGGGGGGCCACTTTGGGGGTGGAAGAGGGTGGTGGTGAAGAAACTGAAGTGGCTGCCCCTTTGGCTGGAGTAGCCTGGCCAGGCAACATGGAGTTTGAGTCAGGAATGGCCGTGGCTGGCAGGGCAATACTGGAGGTCAGCGTAGTGGTCTCGCTGGTGGGGCTGTTCTGAGCAGTGGCAAAAGTTTCAGTGATAGTGTCAGAGTTAGTGGTGCCCGTAGTTACAGAAGGCAGCATGTCCTCAACAGTGGCTGCAGTATCAGCAGGGTGCCTGTGAAGAGGGCAGGAGTAGAAGAGAAATAGAGACAATGAAGCCCGTAAATGACAGCAGAGGAAAGGGGAGAGTATTAAGAGTGTTGAGAGTGTCAAGAGTGAGAAGGCAAGTGGGTGGTGCAGCAGCAGTGTGGCACGTGATTACAACACACACAGAACACGAAGAGCTACTCAGAGGAGCAGAAACCTTTCAGTGGTCAAACGTGCAAAGGGTAGTAAGGGCTGGCTAGGATGACCGAAGAGTAACTAGGAAGAGAGAAAGAGCAAAGAGGACATGACCTTCAGGAATGGCTTGGTCACACAGATTTTGGTTTAGCCAAACGTAACCTCGTCAACTTGCAGAGATTCTTCTCTTTTAGCCCAGCTTTCCTCTCAGCCTCTTCCATCTAACCTCACAAGGAAGCTTTCTACCAGTTCCCCGAGCTTGTAGCCTGTGCCATGTCACCACACAACAGGATCCCAGTGTAGGACCCCTAAATCCAGTCCCTCATCTTGGCCCTGTCCTTTTCCCTGCCTAACTCCTTCATCAAACCACACAGAATAGAATTCTTTTCTCACACACACATAATGCATATATATATACACATACATATATGCAGCTTTCAGGTGTTGTTTGGTGCCCTTCTGACCAGATTCCAGCCTGCTGTGTTAGCTGCAATAAGGTTTGCTTTAGGACAATGTCCGAGTGTAACTATGCTTTAGCAGCCATGATGATTGCCTTAAACTAGTACATGCACGTGAGGCTGGAAGAACAAATATGAGGAGCCAGAGTGCCCGAGAACACCACCTCATGCTTATTAACACAGAGAAAACCCTCATAGAGGAGAATAACTGAGTTAAAACTGGAAAGATTACCCAAGAAAATCAGGACAATATATATCCTAGCTATTCATCACTGCTGCACGTCTGCATTTCAGTGCTGGTTGTGGACACAGCCTCCTTTCTCCTCTAACCACAAGGCTTCCAGCAGAGCCATTTTACCAGTGGGCCGCACTGCTAACCCAATCAAAGGAGATAAGCAGTATGCAGGTGGAAAAGCCTGACCACCTCACCACTGTGATGATTCTGCTGAAGGGAAAGAACACAACTTGTGCCATCAATCCCAAACCTGACTCAAGTATTTATAAGCATTTCAGCAGCTTCCTGAAGTGAATTCCTCCCATTATTACTCTAGAAGCTATAGAGAAGTACTTAATGTAGACAGTGGACAATACTTAAACTTTACCAATACCATGGCCTCAGACACTCAGGCCCAAAACAAGTTCTCTGATATAAACAAAGCTCATAGGTAGCTCTTAGGCCTCTCACATTAAAAACAGACTTGCCATGCTTTCCCCCAAAACCCAGAGCGCAGCTACTCTGCTGCTATCAAGTGGAGAGCACAGTGTCCAAGCACTCATCCGGCATTTCTAGGGCAGAGCTCAAGCAGGAGTTGGTGCTAACTGGGGGCTGGTTTTGCTCTGGATCCTTTGCAGTGAACCTGGCCAGGTGCCTGATCTACACACTGGACAGGACTAGCAGAGACAGGTCCTTCAGAAAATATTGCTCTACTCCCCTTTCCTTTCCAGTGCTGGAAACAGGAGCCACTGAATATGAGGAAATAGAGGAGGTATTTCCTTTCTGATGTGCCGCAAGTGGAATGTGGAGTTTTTACCTTTCTTCTCTTCCAGCCCTAAGTCATGGGCATGAGAGATCAGGGATTAGGGCAACCAAGGGCAATGTATTGACTTTGTGTTAAGACTGACTAATGCCAACATACTCTGGCTCTGTCAGCGGGGTGGTCTCATTGGGCTCTGTGTGTTTTCCCCCATCATGGTTGGGCGTCCGCTCCTCTTCAGTCCGCACCTCCACAATTGGCTCCTTGGACTCATCTTTCCTGTAACAAAGGAATTGCATGGAGGTTGGTTCCCATTCACACTAGGTATCCTCCCGCAAAGACATGCTGCAGATGTTGACAGTGAATGACAGAGAATGGCCTGAACAGCAGATTACTTCTTTTTGTCACTTCCCCTTCTAGTTATCACCTACAGCACAGGAGACCACTGTGATGTCCAGCATTTGGGCCGGCCATTTGATGGCTATTAACACAAACAGGACAAAACCAGAGAAACAGCTGAAGAACCCCCCTTCAGAAAGAGCTGAATAATATAAAGCAGAACCAGCATGGCCCCAGATCTTTTCAGTACCCTCCCATCAGAGATGAGGAATCCAGAACTCCCTAAAACAGTTTCTTTTCCAAAGTTGCTGAAGAGACACACTGATCAACAGAAAGAAGTATATAAGTGATGACAGTACTCACGAGAAGGCAGCTTTGCCCTCCTCCATGTCTTTGCCCTTTGCTCCTGGGCCGGATTTGCCACATAAGTTGACAGCAATGCACATCAGCAAGCCACACTTGTTCAGGAAGTAGCAGGTGACATCCACAGCCACCAGGAGCAGCACAAAGATAACAATGAGAATGCCTACGATGGCAGCAGTCCCAAGGCCTGATGTTGGGCTAGTGCTGGCTTTAGAGACCAAAAAGAGAAGAAAAGAAGGCACTGTAGTTAAAAGGTGAGTTGGGGCTAGTTACGGCTCAAATTTGACTATGCTTAGGTTGCAAGCATGGGAAACTTGCAGAAAGTACACCCTCTCTCTAGTAGCCTTGTGTTTTAACCAGTATTCTGTCCTAAAGACATGCAGGACAACATATCTAAAAAGACAGGTTCACTTGGACCTAATGGGGCTTTTCCATCTCCCTGGGCTAGGGTCTGGAAAGCAGACTACAGAAACCTCTTCTACTGCAGCATATACCCAGCTGGAATTCTGAAGGGCTGTTTCTCTCCATCACTTCCTCAAGATGAAGGCTGTGTCGAGGGTCCAGAGTGACTTTTGCACTACCAGTCCAGTACAAGGACAAGTGTAAGTGAAGCCTAGAATCCATAGCTTGACTTGCCCTGGTGGGACTCAGAATACTGGGTGATACCTGTGGGGTCTCAGCTTTGGTTAGCCCCTTACACCATATGACAAAAGGAGGAATTAAAACCCTTCCAGGTATGACCCAGCTATCCAGAACTGGAAAGTGGTAAGTTTTTTATGTCTCACGCAGAGGTAGCCGAGCTCATTAGTAAATGTTCACGGGTGTTTTGGCTTAGGTTCAGACAACAATCCAAGCAGCCTTCTGAGGAAACAGATGATAATTATAAGCAGACTGACACTCTGCTGACATTGTCCTGGTCACAGCAGCTGCCCCCTCCACCACACCCAGACTCCGCCACATTTCCCCAGCTATAGAATAGAAAAAAATACCTTGCCTTTTCCAGCAGACAAAAGGACAGCAGCTGAGAGGTGGTGATGGAGGCCTAGAAAATGCATGGGGTTGCCTATATACTACTGTCTTCAGGGGAAGTGCCTTTAACTTTCTACCTGCTTGCTCAGTACTTACTTAGAAATGGGGAAGTGGATAAATACATCAGTTAATCCTGCCAAAGCCTTTGATCACCACAAAACCAAGAAGCACAGCCCTGAATGTTGCCAGCTGCAGCTTCCCAGTCTCATACTCTGAACACAAACTTTTTGTTCCCCTTGTTTTAATCAGATGAATCTTTCCAAGCTGCTGATCTGCAGGTAGAGCATTTGGTTGTTGGCTCACACCATTCAGCACCTATTTAGATGTACTAAACTACTCACAGCCTGCTTGGTAGTCTCAGCTGTCACATAATCCACCTCTTAACTATGGGACTGTGCACACAGGAAAGGCCTGTGCATCTGACAGAGTTGCTTACTGATGTTTTCTGAGACAGCTGAACAACAGCATGTTTGTCATTGTCCACAGGAGTATTTTGATTTCTTTTTCTTTCAATTTCTTTCAATTAAATGAATCAATATTTAGAATAATTTCTTCGCAGAAAAGCCCAGCAAAGCACCTCTTTCCCCTCAGCCTGACCTATGTTGACTTTGACAGGTGGAGAGATCATTTCCACGGCTCACAGAGAGAGCACCATGCTCCCTGCCACACATTTCTTCACTTAAAAATAAGAGACAGAACATCCTTAGCATAAGGCAAATCACCGTTGTTTCATTCTGTGACTCTGATATGCATTAAGGAATCCAGACCCCAACAGGAAAGTTTCTTTCTGCATTTGACTATATCCAAAAGTCACTCTAAGGTACCTGACACATTCCAAGTCCATTATTGCTCAGCAGAACATTTATGCCACTGACCAGACCTGTCAGCAAGCTGCATAATTAAAGGCATTTATCACCCTCTGATGCATACGGGGAGTGAGGAAGTCATGTCACACAATTTTTAGTATTACGATTATTCTTGCTGTATTTCAGTAACTAAGTAACTAAGGTGTAAACACAAAAGACCTAACAAACCTATACTCCAAAACCCTGAAGGTGAGGTTGTTCTTTAAAAAAAAAAGAAGAAACTCACATGCTTTTATGTACCACACCTGCACAAAGTTTTCTTTTCCAATTTAGATAGAAACGCAGTTCACAAATCACAACAAACAAGGTCTGAATAAACACAGTAAAGACTTGTGTGCAGAGCATAAAATGCATAGTTAGACAAGAATGATGGCAGGGATTTTGTTTGTCCCTATTAGAATTTTGTTAGAGAGATTAATCCCATTCCAGACAACTGATAGTATTTGAGACACTCTGTACGGACAGTTGAACAACTGTGTCCACAGTTTCATCCTTGGCAGCCTCAGGCCCACTCACAGACGCACACACGCATTTTGAGAACAGCATCAGAGCCAAATGGATTTCCCATCACAAAGACAATTCATGAGGGGCACAAGGGTTTTTGTTGTTGTGGTTGGGGTTGGTTTTGTGTGTGTGTTTCGTTGTGTTGTTTGGGTTTTTCTTTAAGTGAAAAGAAGAGAAAAGAAAAAAAGCCAACTGAAATTTGTTTAACTAAATGCAATACACAGAATGTGGTAACAAAGATGCATTATACTGCACCAACGTACAGCATGGATTAATCCTGTCTGGTTGTGTCACATGCACAGTTAAGCATGAATATTATTAATGATCTAATAACAATAAATTAGCTGGTCAGGTAACTTGATAAAAGATAGTATTTTCTGTTAAAATGGCAAGAAAAAGGATCTATGAAGTTGATAATACAGTAGTGAAAAACCAGAAAATGTTAGACAAGCATCCATTGCAAATCTGTACACTCATGGGGTGTATTATGCCCCAGATCCACTATAGGTCATGAGATACTTGACTGTACACAAGGGGCCAATGAAGTTGCAAGGATTCAACCACATAAAGAAGAAAGAAATAAATCTCTTCAGCGCCATTCCCACAAGATATTTATATCCAGACCATCACATAAGGAAAACCTTCTAATGGCCATAAATTTGAATCCACATGCAAAAGCCCACAGAGACGTTTGGGCAACCAGTAAGATCATCTCTGACAAATCTCTCTCTTCTCATGGTCTGTGGGTCTGTATTTGTGGATGGGGCTTTCTAAACCTTTTGCACAGCACAGTGGTGATCAGCACCAGATGTGCAAAGAAATCAGTAAAAAGCAATATCTTAAAAGGCTTTCAATATTGTACCTTCCTTTGATGAAAACTAGCAAGCAAACAACAACAAATCTTTCCTTACATCCAATAAAAAGGGCAAATTCATCACAAGTAACAAAAAAATGTTAAAGAGAAGAAACTTGGCTTAAACTTTTTTCTTGTTACAAAATACTGACTCCTTCAAATTAAACATTTTTCTAAAACGTTCTGTGGTTTGTTTGTTTTTCCTGAACCGACAAGATCCTCTGAAGCAAAGTTATCTGCTTTCTCGCCTTGGTGGGACCCAGGCCTTTTCAAGCAAATACTGCTTTATTTTACTTTATGTTTCTAACAGAGCAAAAGCAGAGTCACTGCAGAAAGAAGCAATGAAACAAAGGAGGACGACGTTGATGGACTTCCCAAGGTCGCTGCAGGTGCCAGACAATGGTTCCCAGGAGGGGAAAATATGGTTGTTTTAAAACAAATTTGGTGCATGTGGCAAGCGTGGATGTTTCCCCGTGAGATCCAAGGTGACATGTATGACGACAGACATAGGAAAGGAGTAAGGGGAAGAAGGGAGAGGGGAGGGAAGAAAGGACGAGGAAGAAAAAGAAAGAAAGAGAGAAAGAGAGAAAAATAGATAAAAAAAATTAGGTCATAAATATAGAAAACATAAGAATCAAAGGTTTATTTAATTTTGTAAATTAAAATGGCTAAAGGTTAAAGAAGAGCATTAGCACATTCACACCGACAAAAAGGCCGGTTCAGAAGCTCAGCAATGCCCAAAGCCGCAGAGCAGATTCCAAGTCAGGGTTTATGGGGTTTGCAAGCAAATGAGATTAAAAATGATGAAACAGAAGGCTTGGCAAGAAACACAAGAAAATGGTTATCCGGTATCTGAAGGGACAACACTGTGTTTTATGTATTCACAGGAAAAAAAAAAAAAAAAAGAAAAAGCTTTTGTGTAGCAGACCATCTACCTGCTTGTCAAAGTCCTTCCTCCAAACCCTGCTGTAACCAAGGACTTGGATGTTAGATCCAGGTGACTAAAACCCTGAAGAAGCAAGAAGGTCTCAAGAACACAGGATTGATTTTTACATTAGCTTTCCAGATCCTTGTAAACTACTCTAATGCAGTTATTATTATTACTGAAAATAATACCCTCATCCTTCCAACCACTTTTAGGACACTGTACAGATGATGGTAACAAAGGACTCTACACAATAAATATACATTTTGTCTGCAGGAAATTCCTAGCTATTACTGTCAAGCAGAGCAATGCCATGTTAGAGGCACTGGCTCCGACTTCTATATAGATCATTTTGAAATCAAACTGTAAAAGCTATATGGCATGAAAATGACAAGAGGATGCTAAAAGAAACTAATACACAGAATGTCTTCCCTATTGCAATTTGGCATACTTGGACTGCATGTCAGAAAAATCTAGCCTGCTTTCTGGAAATATTTTCCCCAACATTATTAGTCTGGGATCAGCTGAGAGAACCAAAGGATCTGGAAACACCTTGGAAGGACTTATAGAAACCAAAGTCCTCTACAAAATGAAAAACACATCCAAAAACTAGTGAAAGAGACTCACAAATACAGCATAGCCAGTAATGACTTCACTGCACAGTGGTCTACATGCACATTCCTTCCGAGAACCAACTGCATCCGTCTGTTGGGACAATCCTGAAGCATATTTGCAGGAACAACTACTTCTCAAAGTCCTTCCAACAATTGAGTGGCAGCCTCAAATCCTGATTCCTCCTATTCACACCAGACTAAGTGAGGAATCACTTCAGAGAGGCCGAGGAAGTTACACCTATGATTACAAAGGGGGCTTCTAACCCTGCCCCCCATTTTTAGAGGGTTCCTACGCATGTTACTTTAGTGTTTAGGGCTCAGTGGCATCTGGACTCATCGCTCTTCCCACTGCCATGGACTACACTATGAGCACTCTATTCCAAAGGCAACAGCATTCTCAAAATTTGCTAGTACACCTATGCAAGGCACCCCAACTGTCCCAGGCAGCTTTGTTGTCCCACTGGGCATATAACAGGCTAAAAGAGAATATCAGCACAGGAAGGCAACAACGGTTGCACACGAGGGACTGTGACAAAAAGACTGATCAGTACTTGTAACTTGCCTTGGGGAGATACACCACAGTGCAAAGGAACCACTTTCTGATGTTTCCAGCCTACCGCATTTGATTGTTCAGCTCTGAACTGACCTTAAGGCACTCTTTGCCAAATTACCCTCACTTTCTCCTGCCACATCAGTCACAGTTGTCCTTCAAATATGAGGGTAGTAAGTATTAGAGCTGTTGAAAATGAGAATCAGAGAGTAAGTTGCTTAATGAGTTACGGAGGGTCCTTCCACCCAAAACTACAGCCCTGTTCAAACACACATCCCAATATCTTTTGCCCCATTACCCTCCTCCTCCCTATCCTCATCCTCCCTACTATACACATTTTTCAAGCCTCAGCCAACTAGGTCACTCATTTGTATGCTTAACATCATTATCTGTCTTAATCAAGTGGAGTTCCAGCATGCCAACTGCACAAGGTCTCAGCTGTTTCCTTCAGACAGGAAAGGAGTGAGTGCAGTGGAGGCAGACCAAGGATTGAATTCTCAGTGCAAGGGAAAGACTGAAGAAAACTCTAGTTGTGCTGAAGAAAAACACGAGGCTGAGTTAACAAACTAGAAGATAAAATGAAAACAAATCAGTTTTCAGAGAACTCCTTTCAATATGGGCTGTCAGCACCAATGTTGGCATGAATCTGCTTAAGCCTGGCTGTGCAATGAGGACGTATCTTGACTGACTCATCAGCTTGATAGTTCATCCATCTGCCTTTAACCAGTCAGAACTTTAACTTACAGGTAGTCCAGCAATTTCATCCTTTAGTTTTTATTTGCTTGGTCTTCCCCCTCCACCCCTCTTTTATTTTTTAAATGTGCACTGCTACTACCTGTGTGGAAAAGAAATACCATCTGTCCTTACAATAACTTCCAGCAAACTGCTGAATTCCTAGCATCTCAGCCAATAGTGTCTGCTTGTTCTTCATAGCGTTTGTGCTTCTACCTCACCTTTTAAGCACGCTCTGTCTGAAACACAAGTTTCAGGTGGTATTCTAATGCTATTTCGACAGTTTTTCCCAATGCCCTCCTCAACATTAGAACAGTGCTGTTTAAAAATTACTATCATTTAATCTCCATTCCAATTCATTAGAAAATCTACAGAGAAAGATCCAACCACTAGCAAACTCCGTATGCCTTTATTTCTCCAAAGGCTGAGCTGGATGGACAAATGAGCAGTCAGCAAGCCCAAAGCAGATTTGAAAGCAAAATCTGCATTGTGAAAAGCATTGCCCCAGAGATCTGAATGGTCTCTTTTGCTGTAGTTTAAAACGGAAATCCCACTTTCTGGTTTCAGAAAGTGTTTTCTATCCACTGCTTTACTCATCTGGCAATCTTGTTACCTTGATACAAAAAGCCAACATTCCCTGTAAACAGTCAGACAAGGATTTGTCATGTAGCATTCCTAACAGTGCACTACTAATGCTGTACATACTGTAACATGGACTACAGTACAGGTATGTACATGGCAAAAACTAAGCTTTGGATGGGTAACCAATTGTGATAATGGCTTTAAGCAAGCAAGTTGTCAGGGTTACTCAGGCACATTAAAGGATGCAGCACTGTTGCATTAATTGGAAGCAGAAAACAATGGTAAATAAAGCTTATAACTGCTGTACCTGGGATGACAGTAGGCTGAGCAGAAGTTCGGAAAGCATAGTGAGCTGGTTTGGACTTCCCTTGCTGGTTTTCAGCTATCACATAAACCTCATACTCCGCATTCCAGTCCAGGGACTTGAGCATGACGTGGTCACTGCCAGATGGAAGTCTTATCTCTGGTTTCCATTCTGACGAATGCTTCTGCAGAGCAGCAAGACGAAAGGCAGGGATGCAAAACACACAGCACAATGTTAGTAGCCAGCTTTGAGAACAGTGTAACAGCTAACTAACAAATGGAAAAGCAGGGAGGTTTCTACACAAGCAAACACTCCTCCTCAGCTAATTCAATGTCGTGTGCTGTTGGCTCTAAGTGGAAAGGACAGGAGATACCAAAGCAGCCTCTTTCTGCTCAGAATCCTGTTTTCTGCAGCATTATCACACCTGAAGAAAATCCCTTGGTTCTTCCTCTCATCTTTGCCATCTCACTAGACTACTTCCATTTCAGAGAGGAAAAGCTGTAACTTTGCCCTGCAAAACACTTTAAGAATGTTCTTTCATATCTTATTATGTGTGAGAGACAGAGTTTTACCTCTTAGCACAGGTCTGGCCTAGCTTACCACTACCATTCTATTCTGCACCATTTCAGAGATTTTTAAAGGTGCACATGACTAGTAACTCTGGTAATTCCTACTCTGGTTTCAGGAAATCCAGATATACATTTTACCCAGACGAATTTGAAAAGCCCACTGCCAAGGTACCTTGAGATAGACTTAGGCAGCTTTCTGGGACTGGAGTGAGCTAACAGACTTTTCTGACTCTGCTGGAATTTATGGTTCTGTGACCCCAGATTGTCCTTTTGACTTTCCCAAGACTCTCTCCATTCTAAGAAGCTCTAAGTAATTGAGTTACACAAAATGATGGCGGTAACAAATACTCAAGATTTCTATAAAGCAGTGCAAAGTTTGCTCTGTGACTTTACTTGAAGGATTGCTCATTCATAGCATATAAAGAGAATATAGCCAATACAGTTAGTTCAGTACCATATATGACAGACTCAGTTACTAAGGATGTGTCCTTTTTTACTGATAGCCAGAAAGTTTCCATAATGCAGCTCAAACACAGTGGAAAAGCAGAGTATACCCCAGGTGTATTAAGAATGAGAAAGTGTGCAGACAACAGAAAAAAGCTTCAATAATTTCTGGCAGTTCTTTCTGCTGCCCTGAAGAACTTCCTATTTTCACTGACCCTCTCTCACGGTCCAACTCCTCAAGCATGTGCTAAGCAATCTCTCCGACTAGATATCCTTTGTAGGAGAAAACCCCCATCAAATACCACCTAACCCAGAACAAAACCTTACAATACTAGATGCTCATGACATAAATAAATAAGAGCTGATCAAGGTAGGCCTAAAGGAACTGCTTCCCATAGCATCAGTTTACCTGTGTCTGTACCGACTACACTGAATGTCTTATTTAATAATCTGCTTTAATAATTTGCTACTGAAGCAGCCATTACTCTATCAAATATGGCAGTTTCAGTGACTGATTGAAAGTTATGATTAGATATATGTCTGAGGGTGGGCAATACTCTACATTATGAAACTCTGGTCCCCAGCTATTTAAATTGTTGCTGGCAATCCCATCTCAGAAGTATATGAAATGAAGTAATGCTAAGTGCACATAATTACCATGCTTCTACAGAAGACAGCATAGAGAAATAACCTTTCATTGTCAAAGTGAAAGGAAAGAAAACGACACAAAGATGTTGTATGTTGCTTCTGTGCATATCATGTCTCATACCCTATATACTTCCACCATGCCTGCTTAGTATGTGTTCCCATACTGGCCCACCTACAAGATCTTAGCTGCAGGGTTGTCTGTCTACGTAGTGAAACCTGAGTACTGAACAGGCTGAATACAAATCAGGCTTGAGCATCAGTCATACTTACAGCTTTGTATTTGATCAGATAATGTCTAATTGGGGAGCCACCATCATCCTGCTTGATAACATTCACTTTAATGGAGTTCCCATCTTCTCCCATCTGACCTTCCAGTTTAGGTGCGCTGGGTTCCCCTGAAACAATGGTGGATTTATGTTTATTTGTTTAAAAAACCAACAAGCATTAGGGAAGAAGTACTCATGAAAGTCAGAATAATACTTCATTATACTCAGCTGCCAGGGTATCAGCCTCATTCTGACCCAGACGCAGAGGACGCTGTGCGCTTATGGTGCAAACAGTTGCAAGACTCAAGTATTTCTTGCATTTGGTAGTTTGTTTTCACCAATACAAATCACCATTTTTGTTTGTGCTGGAAGAGAGTCAGAGTCTAAGTGAAAAAGATCCCACTCTACCCTAAGAATAACCGAGAGCAATGACAAGTTCCTCACAATTTTTGTTGTAAAACACTGATGTGAAACATGTGGAAAACACCAAGATAGGGCATGTGGCAAACAGGCAAGAGCCTTGCCACCCTCACAGTAAAGAACTTCTTCCTTATACCTAACCTGAACTTCCTCTGTTTAAGTTTAAACCCATCGCCTCTTCTCTTATCGCTACAGTCCCTGATGAAGAGTCCCTCTCCAGCATCCTTGTAGCCCCCTTCAGACACTGGAAGGCTGCTCTGAGGTCTCCACGCAGCTTCTCTTCTCCAGGCTGAACAGCCCCCATGTTCTCAGCCTGTCTTCACATGGGAGGTGCTCCAGCCCCTGATCATCTTCGTGGCCTCCTCTGGACTTTCTCCAATCACTCCATGTCCTTTTCATGTTGAGGACACCAGAACTTCACACAGTGCTGCAAGTGGGGTCTCACAAGAGAAGACGGGCAGAATCACTCTGAATGCTGCTTACGTTTTACAGTTGCTGGACCAGAGACTCACTGCTGTGCATACTTAAATGAGCGTGGAAAAAACAGTACTGCATCAAAACATCTTTTCACTCAGCTTGCACTGGTGTAACTAAACGCAGTGAATTCAGGCTGGAGAGAACGAGACATCTTCACTCTTCTGTAGTAACCATTTTTAGAAGAAAAAGCCAACATTTCCCAACTTGCACACCAACATCAGCAGAAAACTAGAATGTCTGCAGGGCACACACATTTACAGCCACTCCCTTTCACACCCATGTCTCTACAACGGCTTTTTCTAGCCAATTCTTCCCTAACCTGCACACAGTCCACAGAGGATAGTTCCCAATCCCAAGGCACTTCCTTCTTGCACCTTTACTGTAACACCTCACTTAACAAAAGCCAAATCCACACATTGTCTGATTACATATTTACACCTCCACCCCTCCCCACCCTCAGAAATACTGCAGGAAATTGCTCAAGAGAGATGCTTTCATCTTGTGCTTTCGTATGACCCCAGGGATCAATTGTTTCCAAAGTGTTCTGACAGTCAGTTGTTTACTATGTAAGAGGCATTATTACATATTTATTTGGTTTTGTGGAAAAAGAAACCCAGCAACTAAACAACCTCTTTTTCCCAACAACGTAAGTATCAAATTAGCAAAAGAGTTTAAATGATAAAAGAGCACATGTCTCTCTTTCCAAAAGTGACAGACCACAAGAGAACTCAGATCCTGCTAACTTTCTATCAGTGCCCAGATGCCTGCTTTATTCCATTTTATGTAAAGGCAAGAAAGGCTTAGGTTCCTCTGTGCCGACGGTCATCTGAGACTGGATTTAAAGCTATTATTTCTACAGCCCTGAAATGTTCCAAGAGTTTAAACGCTAGTTTAAAGACTTGACAAAATACATCATAAATCTCACTGAAGCTAGATTGTTTTATGGTACTTACTAACTTATTTAGTATTAGCTCTGTGATATAGTCCAAGTGCTAAAGCCATGAATTCTGAGCTTAAAAGCTTTTTAAGAACTTTTGACCATCTGAGCTGCTATTCTCTGGAAGCTGTTCTACCCAATTTCTTTATGGGTAATTGAAGCAAAACCAACACTGCAATTATTTGTAAGGTGAAAATTACCAATCAGCTGCAGTTGGCAATTCCAGCAAACTCCTGAGATTAATTACACTTCGCTGGCTGGTCACATTACAAGGTCCTAATTCTTACAGGCATTTCATATAACAGTTACAGTGGTCAAATGTTAAAAAGCAAAGAATTCCTACACCTCTGTTTAACTACAGTTATGCACATTCTATGCATTTTTAAAAGTATTTCTATATATTCATCTGAGTGGTGAACAGCTCATTTAGAACTGATTACAGGAAATTTATATACAGAGAATGCACATTCTGCGTTTAGCTGTGCACCCTGAATCTAAATAAACTTCCCACATGTTTGCAGCCACAAACACTCGCACAGGCTTGCTAATGCTGAGCACACACTTGACCATTCTAGCTCCAAGTGACCTATAGTTCTGCTAAAGCACCTCTGTCTACTTGCAGTAGCACTCGTGGTTTGGGCAGTGATCTTCCTTGAACACTTGTGAACAAAGTGCACTGAAATACAATTAAAAGATGATCAGATTCTGAATGTATCCCAAAAAGAACACCACCAAATCTCTGAAACTGTGACATTTGCAACTTGAGAGCCTGAATGTAACCAAGAAAACAAACCCAGGACACTGAAGTAACATTTGTGTCTGTTTAAAAGCTCAGCCTGTTGTCTAGCATAAAACTTTTTAAAAGACTAAATTCTGTTGCATTATACTAAAAGTGAAAGGAAATAATAAGCCTGTAGTTGTATTAAGATCAACTCTAAAAGATAACAGCAGTCCTGGGAATTTACAGGAGCTTCTTTCAATTCTAAATCTATTCTGTCTGGATTTGTATTCAGCTACTAATGGAGAGCACATGCATTTCTGACTGGCAAGAGAAAGGTTAATCTTTCACTATCTTTCAAAGTTGATCTTTAGAAGTAATTTGAAGCCTCTCTCCCATCCCCTCCAAAGATGGAATTCAAGCACTTTTTTCGGTTTTGTGAAACATCAATGAGAAACCTGCAAGACTCACACCTGAAATAGTAATGTAAGATTAATTCATTTTTCTTGTGGACAAACACATGCTCTAATATAGCAATGGTTTAAGAAGGTAATTACAATGCATGGATACACAGAGCTTTTTGATCAAAGATACTGATGTTTGCGTTTCACAACATAGTAATACTCTTACAGATATAATGAGGGAATGCTCCTTTTTTCCATGTTAGTTTTCTTTTCCAAATCCTTGCCTTTGCCTGTATTCCCATTACAAGACTCCCACGATATGAGCTGTACACTCAAGAGCCGTATTCCAGCTTGTGAAAGGTTTCTCGGTGACTATACATTGAAAACACATTTGTTTAGACAAAAGAGTGGATCATCTTTACTACCAGCTAACTGAGGCTGTTTTGAAAAACCCTTCCCAGCCCATATTTCTCCAGGAATTATGAATGCTGAAAGCATAAGGCTTTTATGTGATTGCAGACTGAAAATTAAATAGGAACAGCAAGTTCCTGCTCTAGGTGAGCCACAGTACCTCACCGAGGCATGCTGAAAATATCAGATTAACCAAGCAATTATATTCTTTTCTTTCCTTAATCTTTAAAGAAAAATATCACCACAAAGGTTACTGATTTTGACTATTGGCTTGATCTGAGTTGAAAGAGCTATTACTGCAATAAATGTGTTACAACCATTAACCAATAATTAAATGAAACCAGAACTAGACAGTACAAGATCAACATACTCTTTCCAATCCTCATTTGAGACATAATTAGTAATAAGAGATCTTGAAGTGATAAGGGAACACTGTATGTAGAGAATCTGACCTCTGATCTATAAGGGAACACTGTATGTAGAGAATCTGACCTCTGATCTAACACAGACTAGAAATTTTTCCCAGTGATTAAGCACCAAGACTAAAACTCGAATGAACACCCTTTGGAAAGATGCTCATTCTTGATAGATTTTAAATGTCAGACATGCTGCTGCACCTTATACACAGCCATTCCAATGATTAATTACCCTCTCTGCTGAAAATTTTCTTCACTTCAAATTGTCTAGTTTATAGCTCCCAATTCCTTCCTTCCCCAATAGTTTAAACACACTTCTGCTCTGAGAAACACTCTATTCAAATAGGAGAATATGGACCACTCCTAACAGCTGAAACCCAACAGGCATGGCACTGCAAGCCCTGGTGAAGAATGCTTTAGTTTTCATAAATACATGGCATTTAATTTATCTTAAGCAGGCAGATGTAATCCAGATACAGGGCTGTAAAATTAAAAATGGGTTAGTGTGTAATTTCAAACAAAGGAGGAAGAAGTTTAGTGGGAAAAGTTTAGTCCAGCAGAATCAGCATCCCTATGAGTCAAAATGTCAGTAGCTGAAGAGAAAAGTTTGTCATCAGAAGGTTAGAGAAGAAACTCATGCTCACAGAACATGCATCCTCCCCACAGGATGGGGGCTGAAAAGCAAAGCGCATTACAAAGGTGTGCTACATGCCTTGGGTCTCTCATTTATACTGAGCTGACTGGATGTATTGCAGAAATCTGCCTATTCCACCCATAAAACATGGGATCCTTAAACAATCCCCCTTGTGATGCTGCTATTTAGCTTATTCAGAGCAGACAGCTAGAAGCATGCCAGACTTCCTCTTTATAATCATTTACAAACACTTGTCTGCTTAGAATTCTCTTTGTGGCATGGGAGATGCAGGATCTCATGCTTTCACTCTATGGTGTGACAAAGCTGAACGATTATGTCTGAGCCAAATAGCATCTTATTCGGCCCAGCAGCAAGAATATCAACTAATGCAAGCGGAGACTTCTGAAGGGCAGAAGGCAAGAAATAAATTTTCACCCCTGTGCTTTACTCTCCTTGAGATAGGGGATGAATTTTGCTCAAAGATGTAAAGTTTACAAGTTCACAGGAATGCATGCTGGACCCCAGAAGTGACAGCAGTGCAGATGACAGAGACCTTTTAACACATCTCTTTTTTGCTTCCATCAAATGGGTTACTCCTGCTCACCTCTGGAAAGCAGCCAGTTGGTTACTAGTCAACTGCAGCACTTCAGACTATGATCTTAAATCCTTGCCCAGCTGGCAACGAAGAAAGATCCTGCATCCTTGCTGTCCTTAAGAGAATACAACTGCTATCTATGGTAATTTCTACAACACATGAACAAGGAAGCAGCTGATTTCTGCAATAGAACTAGAGTGTGACCTACAGTGTCACAATCTGAAACTGAAAATTAACAGCCATACCTATGCAAAGTCTCCATGAGTGGTAAATATGCACGGGTGAAAAAGAATAGGTAGGGAGTCTACAGAATGCACACAAGAGAAGCAAACAATCAAAAATAAGGAACAAAAACATATCATGCAAAAATGAGACAACCAAGTCTTCAATCCTCTTGGATTTTGACTAGAGAGAGAAAAGACTAAGGGAAGAGGGGCTGCTTCCACGCATGCGGTCATGTGGGAAGGTTATTGGTGTTAGTTTTGTTTTCCTGGCAAACCCCAGCCTAAATTCTTTCCTGGTGGTGGTCCAAAACAAGAAGATGATTTCAGAATTCATAGATTGAAAAAAGCCAATTGCTTCCTAGTTTTCAAAATTATTTTAGTTGGGGAAGCAGAAAAGCAGGAGTTTCCCCTCCCTTCCCTCCTCTAGATTATGCAGAGAGTATTAAGTGAAGTTGTAAAAATCACAATGTTGCAGAAATTATTGTCATTACCATACACTTGGAGACTGATTTCATCTCCATAGGCTGCAAGGGTCAATCATTTGCTTCTTGATTTCATGGAGCTCACCAGCTACTCTAACTGTTGCTGGTAAATGAGTTCAGACTAAATCCTTTGCTGGACTCTGAAATGCTGTGTGGGAAGAATGGCAAGAAAGGTGCAGTAATATTTCTGATGCAAACTGTGCAAAGTCCAGCTCTCATCACATACTCTGTGCATGTCTATATATACTACTTTATAAAAACATAGTTCACACTCTAGCTATGTTTAAGTTTCATTCATGATTAGAAAAATTATCTCTTAAATCTTAATATGCCATGCTTACCAACACCCAGATTTCAGAGATGGGGAATTCTGGATCCTTTTGATAGGCTACTATGTATAGTGTGCATTTGTGCTTGTATATCTAAACAATATATACTCTATAGGGTCAAAAGATTGCTAAAGCAACAGGAGATATGGAGTTCACATATGAACATCTTACCCCCAAGCATGTAGTGGGCACACTAGTGTCCTGAAAGGCAAGAGGATTTGTGCCATTGCTGTTAATGCCAGAGAGTTTTAGAACCTTCCTAGGATGCAGACTATTGGATTCTGATAGTGAAAGAAGCAAATGACTGAGCCATGTGATTTTTGTCTTGGTTTGGGTTTGTTGATTCTTTTTTTCCCCCCAAGTTTTTCCAAGCTCAGTGTGGAAGACTGGAGTGCTTCACATGCAGACAGTGGTGAGCGACTTCTCCAAAAGGCTTGTAGGAGGATTCTGGAGTGGTGGAATTTGGAGATCCCTGGTCACCGACCAGAGGGAATCCTCACCCCAAATCTATGCAACCAATCAGAACAAAGTATTTTACCTTCTGTTCACCAGCGTGGACGACATCATCAGCACCATGCAAGCCACATGACAAAGGCACATGATACGCACGCACATGATGGGTTGAAAGGAAAGTGGAGGAGGTCACATGGAAAATACAAAAAAATTAAAAAACTGATGTAAACAATGGGCAAGGGAAAAATCCACAACAGAATTTTAAATCAAACAGGAACAAAATCAAAGCAGCGCATAAATACCAGAAACACTGCGGGGACAGTAACACCGCCTGCAATATAAGGGTATTAAATCACAGAAAGCACTGAGTTACGACCTTGCGAGTGTTAGGAACAGCAGAACCACTGCTTATTAATACCAAGTCAAAGAAGGAAAAAAAATCATTGTAGAGCGTGTGCCACAACTCGGACAGCTGAAAGAATGCACTGTTGGAAAGAAAAAGGGAATACATTGTTATTCAGACACTGTCCAGGCAGCAGAGGGAAAATGGTCAAACCCGTTGCTGACACGGTTCAGCTGCACAAACCTTGGCTTTTCATATTGATGTATTCTCCCCTGTGCAGAAACAAATGTCTTCCTAATTATCAACAACAGTAACAACTCAAAAAGAGAAAAACCTAATATGTGTATACATTTCTGAAGACAGAGCTGCAAGCAGAATTTAGTCAGACTGACAGTTATCACTCAGAGTATACAAGCTCTGTCCAACACACTCAGTCTGAAGATTCCAGGAATAGCATGAGCCATGTACAAGGTACAAAGGGCTTTTCTGTCAACAAGGAGAGGAATGAAGTGTTCTGCACTGGAACTTAATCACAAGGATGGCACAAAGATGATAGAGGAATGAAAAAAAAAAAAATCAGTTGTCAGACTTGAGGACACTGCTAACTCCACACTCTGTTCCCCTTCCTAAATTACCATCTACTTCATAACTTGCATTTTTCACATTGTTCCTCTTTCTCATCTTAATGAGGCTAGTTCAAAGTGCTCTGGTACTTCCCAGTTCGTTTTGCATAAAGAGAATTAAACCCTTAATCTTGTGGGTCCTTGTATGATGGTACAAAAAGCAAAATTGATTTGTTACATCTAAGCTTTCAATCCATTGTCTCTAGTTATAAACAGAAACTCACGGAACTCTAGGGAGGTGCATCATGAAGGAAGGAAGTTTTAGAGTTACTGTGAGATTGCCTGGAATGGCATTCAGTACTTATACTCATGAGGAAACATATTTCTAAAATCCCAGTAAGCTTAATAGAACATGAGATTTAAAAACAGACAAGAGAGGTTGCCTTGCAGATCATTTCCTCCTGAGAGAAAGCTTTAGGTAAATATCAAGGGCAAAATTAGCAGCACAAATATATCTGAAAGCTAATTTGCATGAGATTTTCTAAGACACAGAAGACATTTGGAAATACTCTCTTTAGCTTAAAACCTTGAAATTCATCCTATTGTAATGGGTCTAAGTCAGGTAGTCAGAACACTGATTGTCTTGGACCTTGCACAAGGAACTGCCTATTAGGCAGTACTTGCACAAGGGCTTTCATACTTGCAGATCATATTTTTAAAGTGCATGAAAAGGAGAGATTCAGTTTTGTCTGTTCTGTGAAAATGCTTCTACCTAACTCCATAGCCAACCAGATCTTAGATTAGAATTGTCTCTGAACATTGAATTGCTTTGGAGGCAGGAACCTCAGCATTGTTTGCCTTGAGGCACTGCAGTAGTAGCCCTTGGATTCTGGTTGGATGCAGGCAGTGGCAGAGAATATACACATCTGTACTTTCTGGTAAATCTGGAATGAGTTTAAAGTGAAAGAAAAAAAGAAAAGGAGTTTGAAGGACAAATGAATTAATGAACAACTGCTATCAAACCTTCCCTCTGTATGTAAATAGGCTTTGTACACACACACTTCTAGCTTATTATAACAAAGCAAAAAGAGGCCTCCTTGGGATGCCCATGTGAACTTTTTCCCAAGACTGCAACCTATTTGGAATTGGCTGATGCACTGCGCAATGAAGATTTTATGGGGAAAGAAACCAAAACCACTTGGCTTTCCACCTGCACGTCTCTTGCTCGGTGTCCTTCACTTCCCTCACCCTGCAACTTTTGAATCTCTTGGCCACTATCTAGCAACTATGACAGAAGTTCCTACAGATTCTGGAAAACCGGGAGACAGATAGAAGACAGACCCAAATTAATACTTCAACTGAAAAAAACCCCAACTTTTTCATTCATTTCAGTGACTTCAAACATTGCTGGTTAAAACAGATTCCACAGTGGAGAGAGCTGCAAGAAAAACTTCATTACTGCTGCTGATACAGAACTATTTATCCAAGCAACCTAAGAGGATTAAGTCAAAGGAGATACATGTTCCTAAACCTCTTACACAACTATAGACATCTCCCATATGTTACTTATCATGTAAAGTCAAAAACTCACTCAAGTCAGTGCAGAAACTCTCTTCAGCTTCATTAGGTTTCAATCAGATCCATTATTCATTTTCCTGACTTCAAGGGGCTACACAGCAGCTCTCATTTTCTAAGTGCTCCTGGTTTCATTCATTTAACCACTGAGGTTAGGTTAGTGTAAGACACAAGACGATTCAGCAGCAAATGATCCAGAATTCCAAGAGTATCTGCCTTATGCCAATGCCCTTTTAGGCTGTTGAATACAGCATATTCATATGCTGCAGAACAACTCAACATATAAAACGAATGTGTCTACTAGTTGCATAAATTGACTATGTACACAATAACAACGTGGCAGTGAAAGGTCAGATCTGCTTCTGCTCAGTGCAAGAGCCTGAATTTCAGAGTAGGTGAAAATGCAAACTTTCACCCTTAAAAACCCCAACGTATACCCACTCAACAAACACAACTCCCCCACCTATCCAAACAACAAAAGAGTGTGGAAAGTATTTACCATGAACAAGCTCTTAGTATCTTTTCTGGGTAAAAAGACCCAGAATAGAGAGACTTCTTTTTAAGGAACAAAGAATATTCTGCAAAACATTTAACACATTTTCCTTCACAAATGAAGGTATCTCCTAACCCCAGATACGAGCAGTCCTGCCTCCTAAGAAATAACAGATTATCAGTAGATGTGCTGGTGCCACTTTTCCCCTGCCCTTTGCCCTCTCCACCCCACCCTCCAAGTCTGATTCAAATTAAAACTTCTCTTCAGCAATACAGAATCATAAACACTTCAGATGCATCATGAATTATGGTTTGGGCATGTCATATACAGGAAAAATACTGCAAGAATCAAAGTGTTCGCTCTGGTCACTGGCAGATAAAAGGACGTTTCATGTGATATTTAAGACCATGGAATGTGCCAGTCATAAATGCAGCATTTTTAATTCCTTTGGCAGGTCTAGACTAGCCGTACTATCCTCTCCCCCAAACAGTCACATGCTTCATGCTTTTAGTATTGATGAACCATTTCTAATCTACTACAGGTAAACACATGGGTCTTCATCTTTAATATTCACAGAAACGTATACATGTTATAATTGTAAATCAAAAGAAAAGCATTTGGCTTTGTAGAAATGTTTAGTTATTCAAAACACACATATACACCATGTAAACATATGTCTTCCTTAAGCGTTCTTCTTCCAGGACTGTGTTGCAAATACTCACTTGGCTTTCATATTAGCAAGTGATTGACTATAAATCTCCTACATGTAGAGATTAAATCACACATTTGATACATCCACTCAGTACCAGGAAGGTGTGTCACTGAACTCTTAACAGCTAGACCAAACCAGACATTTCAGAATAGTTCTCTTATGTACAAATCAACTAATCCAAGTTTCAGCTGTTTTTAACTTAGACTACACAGATCCAGCATGGAACCATCTGCTTACCTGCCTGAGTCTCACTAGGAATGGCTACCTAACCAACAAGGTACTGAGCAAGAAATGAGGGATTCTGAATCCAATTCCCACTTCAGATGTAGGCTTCTTGTGTAGTCTTAAACCTTTTAATGCAGGCAGGGCATCAGTGGTAAGATGGGGCAATGCTCCCTCTCCCCACAGTCTGCTCTCCTGTAAGATACTCTATCTCCTGATCTGCCAGATATTCTACCTCCTCATTTGCATCTTCTTTCAATATCCAGCATCCATTGTTGTAATATCAACTTTATCTCCCTAAATTCACAGAAAATAGAGCAAGGCAAGGTGGCAAAAAGATTAATTAGTCCATGTTCCTTTTTCAAAGGCATCCATAACATTAAAATCACTAATGGAAAATGTGAAAGGAAAACATTCCTTTTGAAAATGATATTTAAATTATCATCGCCCCCACCCCACCCCACCCCTTTCTCTCCCTTCCATATTTCTTCCAGAACTTGTATTTCCTTTGTTACCACATGCTTGGTAAGATGACAGGAAGAGGAAAAATAGTACCATGCTGGCTCCTTAACAGCTACATGCTCATACAATGCCAGATTGTTAGTTAAGAGACATCAAATTAATGTGGTATAATGCTTTAATGACCTTGATACAAGGACTACAGCATAACAAATAGCACTCCAGACCAAAGGGGAGCAGTTCCCATCTACTCACTTGGTGGCTCTGAGCTTTCATTTTCAGCAAGAAGCTGAGTTGCTATGGAAACATGAAAGACAGACAGGACATGTAAAAATGAAGCATACCATGTAAATAAGTTGTAAGAGACAGGGGTGATAGAAAGAGGTTCTAATGAGGAAGAGTGAGACTGATGTTGAATCCTTATGGCAGATGTGTATTACCTGAAGAGGCCGCAAAAAATTGTGCTCTGCTGCTGCTGTTTTCCAACCCTTCTCTACAGGGAGAGTGATGCTGCCAGATGCAGGCCCCTCCAGCTGACAGGGAAGCCAGCCTGCACTGCACGGCTTCTGCAGCAAGCTATGGCTCCAAGGGTCCCTACTGATGCTTTTTCATCCTGAAGAGTTTTGAATCTCTGAATCCAATTTCAGACAGCTGCAGCATTTTTGCCTACTTCTGGCCCAAAGAACAACCTAAGTTCACATGCTGCTAGCCCGTTAAGTACTGTAATTTCTGGGAGGCCCTCCAGGGCAGCATCCTATTGCTAGCTTTTGCCCAACTATAGAAGACAAAGGAGCAAGGATTAATGCTTCTGAGACACCTTTCTTTTCATCTCCATACACTAGGGCCAGGGTACACACAGGGAGGTATAAAAAAAGATCTAACTGTCCAATAAGGTGTGAGCACCCTTGAGAAATAACACAGTTTTGAGAGAAGCTGAAAGACTGAAAAGCCCCTTGGGAATCCTAATAAAAGTACACCACTCTCAAGAGCAAAGGCGGTCTTTACAAGCACTGAATACAAGGATTACCAGAATAGAAGGACAAAGATGAATGTCTCTACTTCCAAAAGGCATGGGAACAATGCAGCATGAGAAACACAAGCTGTGAGGGATTTCTCTACTATTCTAGACAACATCTTCAAAAGGTAAAGAATTGTCACTGTCACATCTTCATGACTGGGCAGAGAACTACAGCTACAGAGAGGGGTAAAAGACATACTGAGATGGACAATGCTCTTAGTCGTATGGCTTAGTTTTAGGTAGTTCTGTGAGAAGCAGGAAGTCAGACTCAATGGTCCTTATGGGTCCCTTCCAACTTGAGAAGTTCTATGATTCTATGAGTTCTTTTTCCTCCCACAGTGATATCAGTGTGGCTGGTGTGAGGGGAGAACAGGATAGACCCTCATGCAGTTTGCAGTCTAAATTCAATGATGCAGATTAAAAAAATTATGAAGAAGGATATAAAGAAATGAGTGTTCTTCCACAGCTCCAGAAGGTGCCTTAATAACAGGCAATAGGGAAGCACAAGCCATTCCCTGCCAATCGCTTGAGTATCTTCCACTCTATTTAGCTAAGAAACTGAACTCTATTTGCTGTGCTAAGCTGATTTCAGGATATCTAGCTTCACACCACAAAAGCTGAGCAAACATCCCTAAAAATGGAACACAAACTAATCTGAAATTTTAATGGCAAAGGCCAGTGACAACAACCAGCTTTCACACCGGCAGAGTTTCACTCTACATCTTTCTCTTGATCTCTCTCCTTGCATGAGTCCAGCATACCCAGGAGCTGTCTGTGGCTTTTCTCTGTCCTGAAAAATCAAACTTATACTTATCTGTAGGTCTTGTACCTGAAGATTCAGTTTTCACTCAGGGGAAAGAAAAAAAATATACAGAAAAGAAGGAAAACACCCAAGGATGTTAGGCAGACTGCACCACACTCAGTGAGGAGATGCATGCAGACCAAAGTGGAACGAGGACAACAACCTCTTCTACCATACTCACTGTCTGCTATATGGGAGGTGGGTGCGGCAGTACTTGCTAAAGAAAGAGAAAGGAAGGTGAGGAAGGGAGTTGATTCCTATTTATTACTGCCAAAAGACAGAAAATTAAAACACAAATTGGTAAGATTTTGTCAAATCAAGCCCCTCTGGCCATAGAACTGAAGCAAAGTAAACACACTTCACCAGACCTGCATTTTGGCTCCTCTGTGAGTTCTTGCTTTAAGCCAACTTTCTGATCACACAGAAACTGGTCACTGAAACCACACCACTGTTGACCAGCATTCCTAGGAGTTCAAACTGATGCAGTTTAAGGCCAGCAGAGATGCTGTCCAGCACTGTGTGTATGGCAGCAAAACACAACCTATGTAACTACTGTTTTGATGAAGGCCATTGCTAACTACCCTACTGCCAGCTTAGGACCTGGTGGAATTTGGGCATTATTTTAATGTTGTTTCGTTGGTTTATTTTTTTGTACATTAAGATATTTTGCTATTCAAGCCAAACACACCATATACACACACACTCCTGTAGTTTAACACACATTTGGGTCTCACCTGCAAAACAGCAAGAAACAGCTGGGGCTCAAAAAGAAGCCATTCACAAGGTCTGTCTGCAGCCTTTGTTTGTCATTTCTGTGATCTTCAAAGCATACCAGACATGGGGACACCCAGCTTTTTCCTGCTTTTGACTTTGTGTACGAACAGGTAACATTGCGTGACTGGAATTCCAGCACAGATAAGAAAAGTGTTTCTGTTGTACCAACAGTCTTTTCACCATTGCAACCCAGTTCATGGTCCGAGATGGGCTTTGAGAACCCCAGAGAGTAGAAAAAGAATCAGAGAACCAAATGCTCAAAAGGATCACAGCTCACGGCACAAATGTGCTTGAAAAAGCATCAGCAGAATTTACAGCCCACAACAAAGGAAGAAGAATTGGAACTTACCCTACAAGTGAGGAGAGTTAGGGACTAGAGACTGATTGATAGCTGGTTGCCACAATAAAAAAAAAAAAAAAAAAAAAAAAGGCAAAAAACTCTACTACAAATGTGATTTAATGTTCTTCAAATCCACGTACCTGTCCCCAAGTGATGAACATGAGGCTTGGCAGACAGACGTGTCGGTGTGGCTGAAACAAAGCTTTTAATGCTCTTTTTTCCTCTCTTCTTAACTGGATCTTTTCCCTTTTCCTGTGGTACTGATCTGCACAGAGACTGAATACCTAAAGCCCTTCTCTCCCTTGTGTATCATGGATTATGTCCAATTCAGAAGGGCCTACCAAATCAATTGCCTGATAGTTATAATACTAACCATGATTAACTTCATGTAAGGGATGTAATACTTCTACTGAAATTAACAGGCTCCAAACAATTTAAGGCAATGGACTGTACATATCTTATGGAAACACGACTCCCACTTGACTCTTTGTAACTACTGCAATTTGCAATTCTGTCTATCCATCTGTCCATTCATTCGTCCACCTTGACCACCAATCCATTCATCTTGTTAGAGGTCCACTAAATCCAAGTTTTAACGTAACAAAATCTTTAAGGAAAAACAGCACAAGCATCATTCAAATCTTGTAATTAGCTTCAGAAATCTCCAAAGAAAGCAACAGCAGCTTCACAAAGCTTGCCCATGTAATCTTGGGAGTATCAACAGTTCACCACAAGGACACATATGATAAACAGAATAATGCTCACTTAGATAAAAAGGTTTCTTTTAGCTACCATTGATTAACTCCAATTTGAAAGGCACAAAGCTATGGAGCATAACATGTTTCACTGAACCCAGCTGATAATTAAGCAGATCCATCAAATCTCTAACTGACTTTGCATTGGGTAGGGGAAAACATGCTTTTTTTATTTAGTACGAGGTTTATTTATTTGAGTATACAATCTATGCAAGTGCTGGAAGACTCTCCAAAGACCACTAACAGTAAAAATTATTAGCGAGAAGAAGCAAAACCTGAAATTTTTCTCTAAGGTTTTGCTGTCGAAATTGTGAAGATATTCAAAATTCTGAAGTTTTTTGTTGGCTTTCAATTGGTCTAAACCAGATCTGCAATTCATTTTTCCTTTGTTTTTCCTCCCCTGATATTATTTAATTGCATTAAAAATTGAAAATTATTAATTGATTCATAAACATGAAGCCTTCCACTACTCCACTCTCTACTCAACATGCTAACTATTATTATTAGACAATCACTACGTTAAGTATTTGAATTGCATGCTCTACAATAAAGACAAAGATGTTAACCCCTAATTCTCTTCTGAATAGAGCAGTATTACCCACAGTAGGATGGCTATTCTAGTGTCAGTCTTGTTAGGAAGTGGACAGTACCAGTTACTTCATTTCTAAACACCCTGAGAGGAAAAGGTACTAGATTAAAAGCTAATGTTATGTATGTTAGAGGAACACTCTAGAAACATAAAAAGAGAGAGAAAGAAATGCAGAGAGGCACTTACGTGGGTGAGGGATGCCTGCAGTTTTTCCATGGATGGAACACAGACAAAAAGAAAAGACGGAGATAGAAAAACAAAAAATAAATGTAGAAGAGATGAGGCGATAGAAAACATAGAGCTGGAAAATCAAAATGCCACCAGCTGTCTCAAATCCAACCCTAGGGACTGGGGTAGGTTACAGGAGTTATCACAACAGACCAGACATCAATTGTGAGGGCTGGCTTAGTGCAGAGGGCCTGGGATTTCCAAGCATCAAGGCATGTGTACTGTCCCATACTGCTCAGCAATTCTGGTGAGGCAGAAGTTGGCACACAAAATCAAGACCATGCACAGATCACAGGGCCTCAAAGCATGCACATACACGGGCTAGGAATATTGCTAGCTTTGAATTCAGGAGAAGGTCCTGCATAGTAGTTTCTGAAGAGCTGTGAAACAGATACACAAGTGTAGGTGTGATAGTGGGAAGAAGAATAGACTGTAGATCTAAATGCAAGGGAAATGGGAAAGAACCCCAGGGGTTGCGGGCAGCTTAATACAGTTCCCAACTTGGATGAGGCTGTGTACAAAGGTAAGAGATGTCCTCTCCCTGGCCTGCTTTTATTATAAGTCCCCTACCCACTCTACACTGGCTTTTCCCTCCTTCTCTCCTTCCTGTCTTGAATTTCTCTCTGGTTTTTAATACTTGCCTCTTCTGCTCCTGGTTGAAACAGGAGGGAAAGGCCAGAGCAGAGCATCCTGATTACCCAAATAATGCAGACAAGAGGCTGTGGAAATCACCTTGCATGCTGCATAGCATTTTATAGGAATGATTTGCAGACAAGAGAAATCCCTTTCCCTCCCTTCCACAGTTCATGGCCAGTCCTGTGCTGAACCTCTTAACTTCTGATTTGCAAAACAAACCTGCCTTGTGGCAATGACATTACATTCTCTATGACCAATGCCCTTTCCAACTCATTGCTTTTTCTTATTACAGCTTTCTATTGCATAATCCCTTCTCTTAGACAATACAAAGTTTATAATAGTAACTCATGGCACAAACTAGTGCAGATAAAATAGTTCCTCTGCCTCCTACCTTCAATGAAGATTTTTAATTAGTAATGAAATTCACTACAACCAAAAATCATAATAAAACAAAGGGTGTGGTAAGTTCTGCAAGAGAAGAAGGTGTCATTCATGCATGGCAGAAATTCCCTGGAGAAATGCAAGGAAAGAGAACCAGAGAAGCAGAGGAAGACTCAGTTTTACTTACGAACTGGTTGTGTCTTGAAGTCGGATGGCAGGCTAATCTCACCCACGCCCTTGCCATTGACAGCAGACAGCCTCACAGAGTAGGTTGTTTCAGGTTTCAGGCCAGTGATAGTGATCATGCCCTCCACATTCGCTGTTGCATAAATGAGAGGAGGAAAAACAAAGAACAGGCTCAGGCTTCAAGTCAACAACAAATGCCATGTTTCTATCGTATACTTAGCTGCGTTCACCATATGTACCAGGCCCAGCCTCACATAAACAGTGCAGCCAAAGAGAAAGGTCAGAGCTACCACCTTTGTGTCAAACAGCTGATTAGAGAAGTGTATTGCCACAGTCTCTCCAGAAGGGATGTAGCAGAGTTTTTGGTAGCCAAGATCACTGTCATATGGGGCTCGAACTGTAATTGACATACCACCTAAAGCCACTCATCTGTTGGGCTGCATCATCCAACTGAAAGCAAAGCCCTTAGCAGGAGAGAAATCCATCCCTCCTCTTTAACAATATATAAGAAGGTCATATACAACCTATGAGATGGAAAGAACCTGCTGTGGGGTCACTGTGATATGAAGAAAGAAATAAGTTCTATTTTTCCTGCACAGACACAAAGGGAGAAATGAGAAAAAGAAATGTGACTCTAGCTATGAACACATCAGTCTCCAGTAGGGACCTAGAAGAAGAATTTCCGCTCCAGCCAGGACTGGTGGTGGCAGATTCAGCTCTGAAATTGATCTCTTGTCTTCACAGTCCTCCCAAATCAAAATTCCTTTGGCTTACTGGACTTAAGGATACGTTTTAAGCAGTGTGTATTCTTACAGATGGCTATAAATGAGACAGGGTCTAATGGGAGTTAGACTTGCTTCTGGACTATGAGGGTTTATGTTCTGAAGGGTAACTAAGAGGGCCGAAAGACAAGGCTTGGAAAGCCTAGAAAGCACACAGTCACTCCCCAGTCAGGAAGTGAAACCTCAGTCAATACCAGGCACTGGGTTCTTCACCTCATTCAGACAGAACAGTGTGAACAAGGAAAAGAAAAACATAGTGATGCTGCACATGCTCTGTAGATAGAGAAGGCTGGTGCCCTGTCATATACATAGAGCTATGAAATGGAAATTCAAGATGTCACTGCAAAGCAAATGTTTTAAGAACTTGTCAGGGGCCTTAATTTAGGAGCTGAAATTACAAAGCTATGGAACCCTCCACTCTGGCTTTCCCCTAAAGGAAAGAAAGCCTTCTGAGATGCAGGTGGGGGAGGTAACGTTTTACCATCCTACCTTCTTTTGCATCATACAGCCTTGAATGCCATTCTCCCTCGCCCAGTGCCCTCCACTCTGCTTTGTACTTGAGGATGGGCACCCCACCGGTAGCTTCAGGCTCATCAAACTCCACCTGGGCAGTACTGGAATATGGCTCCACTCTGTCAATGGAAGGAGAGGATGGAGTATCTGGGGAAAGAAGGGAAAATAACCAATGATGCAGAAAACAACAGGAAATAAGCTCCAGTGGCAAAGAAAACAGAAAACTGGGAATATCAAACATATCCTTGTGATGGCTTCACAAAGGAGAGGGGATGCGTAGGCCTGAGGCTCCCCTCAGGAGGGGAAAACTGTTAAGAGGTGCTAATTAGACAGCAAAGATACCTTCACCTTGTCCCTCCTCTAAAAGGCTGGAGACATCAAGTACCTTCTTCAAAAGAGGACAACCAGAGCAGAGTAGCAAGAGCATCCTGGATGCTACTCTATCCCTACAGTGTCTTCCAATACATAGCTTGACCATTCCTAAATCTGTCCTTAGGGCAGCCCTGAGAAGACACGAGAGGCCCTTCCAATCTGCCATGTAGTGAGACACCTAGCCTCTTCAGTTGGCACACAGTGCTCTAAGGTTTCAATCTTGCACTACCTGAACTACTAGGGATATTCACTAATTTGGAGAAGCACACATGCACACTTACACACATATGCAGTGGCCATCAGAAATCAAGGATCACAGCTGTGTTAAAGTGCACTGGAGGCACAGAAAAGAATGAGACCCTTAAGATACAAGGAAACAGAAATATTGGAGAATCTTATTATCTACAACCCATCTCAATGCAAAAATCTATGTATGGTCACCTCTAAAGTAGAAGCTGGGTCTCCTGCTATCCCACCAACACAAACTGGAAAAGAATAGTCACTGTTACCTCAGCTCAAGGACTGCATATGCATTTCCTTATCTCCCTGCCTGGGATGCTCACCTGCCTGCACGAGAATGAACTCTGAGGACTCCTGGCCAATGCGGTTCACAGCAGTGCAGTTATAGTTCCCAAAGTCATTTTCAGAGTCTGGTGTCACCTGTGGAAGGAACAAAGGCTCGTGCTCAAATCAGAAAACACTTTCCACTCTGCATTTTGCAGGAGAGAGAGAAGCCACTATAAAGTACATGTGCTAACACTCTGATGGCTGCCCACAGAGGAGAGCACTGCAGCGGGCAGGAAGTCAAGGGCAAGGAAGGATGGTGTCTTCTATCACCTGACTTCTTAGCAACTTTTGGCCTACCCACAGCGAGCCCTGACAGAAGACTTAACTCCTTCAACATCAGGAACATAAATTATTTGATAGTACTGAGCCTTCCTTGGCTCCATATGCCTTCTCCTCTCCTTGCTTTTGCTCACCTCCAGATAGCTTGCTGATGGAGTGTTGTAGATCTTGATGTTGCTGAAGTTTGAGCTGGGAAGCAGCTGTCCATCGCGGAACCAAGAGATGACAGCACTGGGGTAAGCAAATACCTCACAGGTGATGTTCACTTGATTCCCTTCCCAGGTATAGACAGCCACAGGGCCCTGAAGTTTTGGGGCATCTGAAAGACAGACACATTTGAAAAGGCAATTTGAGCCAGAAAATCTCCTAAAGTAGCCCAATCTCCTTCACTTTAAGGATACCTTGGCTGGGGTCCAGTTTAATGTGCGGAAGGGAATCTACTAAGGAAGTGCGAACTGCCTTCTTATCTTAGGGGGGTGGGGTGAGCAGTGTCTTCTGCTGAAGGATGTAAGAAGGAACGCTACTCAGTCCCAAAGGCTGCACCTAACACAGTGTGGGAGGAGGAGCATACAGCATGCTACGTATCTAGAGAAGTGCATAGCAGGAGGTTCCCCTAGGGAAGAACTATGATGCACCCAACAAATATGACTGCAGTGGATTCATGGCCCATAATCTTCCCAAGATGCAAACAGTATCCCGCTACCCAAACAACACATCCCTAGCTGTAAGTGCCCTGTCTCATCAGAGGAAATCAAAATAGTCCCCGCTCTGAATACATGAACACCTTCCCCACCCCATTCTCCAATTCTTACACTGCACTTCAAGATACATGGCTTGGGAGTCCTGCCCGATGGTGTTGCTGGCTGTACATACATATTCTCCGGCATCTGTGTATTGAATGTCTTTGAGAGTCAGGGACGACACCCGGGCATGGCTACGTACTACGATGCGCCCATCCAGGGTCTGGCAAGAAAGGAAAAGAGAATTAGAGGCTGAGCACCGAGCCTATGGATGCAGACTAAAAGGCCTGGGAACAAGTGCCAGTCTCCCTCTAGTGCTCCTTACTTCAGAAGTGATCACCTGAGGCCAGGTGAAGTCATGGGCATAGAGAGGCATTTCCAAAAGCAACAAGATTTCTTGTCGCCTGGGGCCAACTGCCAGTGATCCAAAGCACCCAGGAGAAGGAAAAAATATGAAACAAAGGACCAAAGCATCAGATGCTACTACGTGTCTGAGGATAACATCAAGCTTCTTTCCAGAATGGGAACTTTTGCTGCATGTTCTCATATAAAACCTCCTGAATGGCTATTATGTTTCTCTCCAATTTGTGACCAAAGGCCAAGTGCACCATGAAGCCATGGACTCACCCCTCCACCTTGTGCTTGTGTTTCAGCTTAGAAGCTTTATAGCACCAACTCTCTCATCTAGTTGCCAAAGTGGCACAAGCACAAGTGAATAAATCAGGAACCCTCATCCTCATGGCTGTGCCTGCTGCTGCAGCCTGCCAGACTTAATGCAATTAATGCTCCAAGAACATCAATTTTCCTGGAAGACACAGGACAAGTACCGAGATTATAAGTAACAGCCACGAGAATATATTAAACAGCCAAATGCACCGAGCTGTAGCACTAAGTACATCTCTGGTATCTCAACTGGTCAGATCCTCTGGGCCTGAAGCCTCTTTCTGTTCCAAGTTAGTGGTCTTAACCTCCAAGACTGAGGAAGTTTCTACCAGTAAATGTTAGTATAAACTCTGTTAGTATAAAAATAGCAGAATACCAGCACATGATCATTACAGCAAAGGTAATTTTACACCCAGTGTCACTTGCCTTTCCCCCACTTTGTCAACATCTAATACAAACAAAAGAGTGCAAGGTAGTCATGGTGAAATGGTAACTTTACAAGTAATGTGACCGACTCTGAAGATGAAGCTCTGTTTCTTAATGCAAAAGGCTCAAGGAAAGAAAAAGAAAGATCTAGAAAAACACTCCAGTGAAGAAAATGAAGAAAAAAACGTCTACCCAAGAAAGCATGTTTTCTTTACTCATATTTCACACCATCAGATGCTAACAATTCCCGGCTATTAAAGACATAGGATAGGTAGAAATCTGTGAGCCATAGGCACAGACACTTGCCATCCCTTCACCTAGCATCTTTGATTTTGGGGACTGTGGATAAAAAAAATGCTTCATGATAATAGGGAGACAACCTAGGGGACACAGGCAACATAACTCATGCCATAACAACTGCCACTTTACAGAAAAGGGTATGATAGTTCTCTATATTGCCAGCTACTACAATTTATCCCAAGATACATGCTGGTGTTTTTCTCCAAATTCTGACAATACCATGTGGCACATAGTCGTGATGTACAAAGCTGGCCTAGATTTCAATACTTCAGTGCCAAAGGGGAAGAAAAGAGACAAGTGGGAAATGCATTTCACCCCCTCCCCTCCACCTTCTGGACTTTGCAGTCTTTCCACAAAGAAGTATCCATGACTTAATTTGATACAGCTGTATCTTCACCTCACCCACTTTCCACACATCATTACAAAATGATCTGGACATTACACCTGAAAGCCTGACCACTGCTACGAATTCCATTGGAGGAAGACAAGTGGTCTCGCTTAGCTCTGTGCTTGCACTGCACTAAGCAGAACTCACCTGCAGCTCTTAATATTTGCAAGGTCACGCTAATTCCCATGTACCAGAAAGGCATCACCAGTTTCTGGTGTAACAGAGGTGTAATTTTGCTTGTAACTGAGTTTTTTAGCATCTGCTGGTGATAATGTGAGGTATGTTAGTGTATGCTGGTAATGACTTTCAACAATTCTCCAGTATAACAGGACTACAATGGTGAACTGAGACACAATAGGCTGTGTCTAGTAAGTAGAGCTGAAAGTGGTTTAGAGAAGAAGCAGCCCATTGCAATTGTGCCTCCAAAGCACGACTTAACACCCATATATGCTGCTATGGCTGAAACTCATAAAGACTTCCTTACTTTAAACTAGCAAATGAAAAAAAAAAAGTGAAACACCCAATGCCAAGTATTCACTCAGCTTCCTGAAGAACTGAACTCCCTGCTGCTGGAATACACTACTAAAAGACCCTGTGCTACAAGCTGCAACAATAAGCTTCAACAACGTTCTCACAGAACCTCACTTGGGTGTTTTAAGACATGGATACAATAAGAAATTTATAAACAGCAAGCTTAATATTAATGCTCATATTAATAAAAAGCTTGAGACAGAGAGCACAGTATAAACACTTGGGGGGTGAGAGGAGACAGAAAAAACTGTAATAGGAGTTAACATGAGGCCTGAAAAGATACAACTACTTGAATTCCAAGTTCTTCTTCCAAAATGCAAAGTGGTGGGAATATCCAATGCCTTCATTTGTCACAATTCATCTATTCCAACAGATTATTTTGAAGTAAGAATGGGCAGAATCTTATGAAACAATATGCCCCACATGAAACAAAGGCAGATGATGCTTAAATCAGAGGTTTGCTTTGTCTATGCCACACCAGTCTCTATGTTTTAAGATGGCTTAAAAATAATAAAAGAATTCAGGATACCCAGAGCCTCCACAAAGTCCACCTAAAAATACAAATATGAGTCACCCAGTTCTGACAGCTAATTTTGTTCTTTATCTGACCCCTATTATTTGCTTGGAAACATACTTTCTGGTCCATTTTGAAGCAAGAATGCTACAAATCAGGTACATGCAAAGGTAGGTTGTTGTTATTATTTTTAAAATACAGCACTGAGTGTGAAATAAAATGGCAACAAACCACACTTGCACTGAACTGAGTTACTACACTATTCCCCACCCCCTCGATGACCCTGCAAATCAAGGAAAAATAAGAATAAAGAAATTTGGAGCATGTTCTGGAGAAACAGAACTTGTGAAGTATTTATCTGCATTGATTTTGAAATGGAACACGATACCATGAGCAAACAGATGAGTTGGCTGGAGCAGAAGAGGGTCTTTGGGAAAAAATACTTTCTCACAATACACGTTGTTGCTAGTTCTTAAAACTCTAGAAGAGAGATATGATTCACCCTGGTAGCTTAGAAGAAAATGGTGAAAGCACTATTTGTCAGATTTTACATTTGCTTTTGGTTTTAGTTGTCTTTTTTTCTCTTTGTTTTTTACTCACTCCCAACACAGCTAGTTTGCTCATCCAAAAATGCATTACTACATGCCAAGCAACTTCTAACTCTATAAGCTGTTCCTTTTATGTACTGATATTTAATTTGTTCATATTATTAATGCTGGTTTAGTTGGCATGGTTACTGGACTAGAGATTTGTTAATCTGTAATGCCTAAAAAAAAAAAAACTGAAACCAAATAACTAAGAAGTTTGCTAAAGGTCTGGTAATCTTATACCTCTTGTTTCTCGGGCCGGGTCCACGAAGCCTGGAGAGAACAAATATGGAACACAACAACAACAGGAAAAAAAGCAATAAAAGTTTATCACAGGTTGCTTTTAGGTATCATATTGTATGCACCACATTGCGTTCTGTGCACATGCAGTCTCCAAGTTGTACATCTCACATGTGTGGGGTGATCACAATTTCCATTTCCCACTATAACCTCAATTTGGTTTTGCATTCAAAATTTATTATCCTATAAATTAGTCTTTAAATGATTAAACAAAAGCCAAGGATACCTAAAGACTGCTTCTGGTTTTACATATTAAGTGACTATTTCCCTTGTCACATCTCATCATTTTCAGAAACCTCTTCCAAGCATACTGGGGAAGTGATTCTGATGACCTATGGCACTAAATTGCTAAGATAGTTATGGTACTGGTTTTCTAACACTGGCTTTTTAGCTACCCACACACACTGATTAACACTCATATTCTTAATGGGATCATGCATTTGTAGACATTTTTACATGCATACTGTGCCAGGAGTAGGAGACCCTGAGCTGCAGAGCATTGAAACAGTATGATCCCCCTGGACAGGAGACAGCAGGGCAGAACCTTGTACCTCTAGTTGACAACGTCCAGCTCCTTATGCTTAGGGATATGTGCAATCAATCCTTACTGGACTTGGGACAACCAAACAACAGACATGAAACATGCACAAACGTTACCAATAAACATACATTTCCCATTCAGAGAAAGCCATCTACAGTTTGGACCATATTCATTATAGTTCAGAAAGGTACAAAGTTGCTGGGTTCTGGTTTTCCCCTATAATTTATCTTTAAAATATTTTTCTTCTGGTCTCTATTTCAATTTCAACTTTATCCATTTCAGTTCAGGAGTCAAAAATCACCTGCTAATATCACAGCCATGATGGCATTATTGAATGTGAGGCACAAGCACTGCTGACATGGGGATATAACAGCATACACAAGAGTGACATTACAGAAATGGAGATGAAAGCTTAGGAAATTAGAATAAAAAACCCCATAGCATTATTTCCACAGTGCTTCTAGTGAATATCATGAGAGTATTAACATATGGTACAGACAGCCTCATTTTAGACTGTCTTTGATAAAGGCAAGTTACTTGCTTGTAACTAGAAGCCTGAGGTGAAGTCACCTGAAGCAAAGCTCACCAACACCTGCATGGGTAGGACACCCTCATCATCTGATAATTTCTGTGTGTGTGTATCTATATCTGTATCTATATCTATATATCTCCTATTGTGCACAAGTTCCTTGAAAGCTGAACAAGCAACCGTAGTAGTTCAGCATAATCCCTTTTTGATGTGCCAGTCACTCTCTGTACCTGAGCAAGTCAAGCTATCAAGGGAACTGCTTTGCTTATATGCATGCAAGTCCCCTTTGAATCCTATTCACTGAGTATGGTGTTAGCACAGAGGGATTAAAAAAAAAAAAGAAGACAACATCTTTTTATCCTTTGGTGTTCAGTACCTGTCAATCTAAAGGAAGAAAGAGGAGAATATAAAAGCCTATTCCCACACTCCTAGGGCACTCGGTGTGGGGGGGAAAAAAAAGGCAGAACCACATTCTCTATCCTGAATAATTTAATACTAACTCTCCCTCACGAAGACAAAGAGATACACAAGCTCTACTCAGCACCATGCAGGGGTCAGAGAGGTACCAAGAGCCTCATGCATGCTAGCATTTTATCTTCCCTTCGGAAGCAAGTTGTTCTATGGGAGCTTAAATTAAATTTTGAAATCCTATGTGAGATCCTATGTCACAGATATACATACTGCCACCTCTGGCAAGATGATAAAAGACCTGCGTACAAGCATCACTTGGCACCCCTCCCATTCCTCACACACTGAGCTATACTGCTGGGTAAGAAACCTAGGACTGTCCCACTACTGCTTCATCCAAGTGTGTACATGAGTGCTCAGCAATTGCCTCATTCAAAAATCTGACAGGAAATACACTCATGTCTGCATTAAGAATGGAAAACTTGTATACTCCAGCACACTACACATCAAAACTATACTTCCTGACTCACAGTTAGTATTCTGCTAGAGCAATAGAAAAGTCTCTTGAAAGGGCATGAAATATACTAAAGGTGATGAGGAACATGTCATACTGACTTGAACAGCTCCACATATGGTATCATGCAAAGAGAAAGCATTCCTACTCCCTACAACAGCACAGCAATAAATACATGAGGTAAGATAAAGCCAAGCCATTTCAAATCATCATGTTGATGACTTTCCAGGCTGCCAGCTTACTAGTAAGAGGAAGCTTCCATCATGCCAGTATTTGGAAGTTCTGTCTGCTCATCCGTGTTGGTATACAGTTGCCAATCATCTGATCTTGCTAGAGTACAGTCACAATGACTGTATTCAGACTTTCACAGACCATCCTCTAAGCAAAAGATTGTTTGTTCAAGAGGTGCCACATTATGTAGGCATAGCCAGAGAGAGAAGAATCTTTTGCTATGCATGCCAGGATATCAACAGGTCTGCTCAGGGAAATGTGGGAATGTTGAAATAATTGTGACATTGTCAACATCCCCCACCTTTTCCACACATCAGGCTGTCTCTGTTCTTGGATAAAGACTAAGAGGGTGAAGCCACTAAGCAAAGATGGGTTTTTTTTGTTTGTCTGGGGGTTCTGGCTTGGTTTTTCTGACATACCAAATGTTCACGGGAGTTAAGGCACCTCTAGAGCTTTTAAAACCTGGACTGAAGTATGACTACAAAAGTAAACAACATGTAGCAAGACAAATGCATCCAAGTACCTAAAGCATAGTCAAAAGTAGGGCTTGATAATTTTAAAAATAGTATTGTTTGTCCTACACCAAAGACCATCTATTTCCCTGTGCAATACCAGAGATAGTAAGTCAATAGTAAACTGAATATATGCATTTGGTTGTACATGTAACAGAATGTTTTTCAGACCTAATGTGACCTGAGGATTTTCTGGACATCTATACCATTCACCTAAACTTTCAGCACATGATAGAGAATGGGGAAAAGTAAAAACCAAACCAAACCACACACACAAAAAAATCCAGCCTAGAAAGTGCATGATACATGATAAAAATAATCTTTGCCCTGAAGGTTTGAACCAGTACATAAAACATAGGTTAGTATCTCAAACATCGGATTTTGCCCCCAATCTATGTAAGAATCTATCAGAGTATTAACGTTTTCCTTAATATTGACCACCAACTTAACAGCATCAAGGAGGATATATGAATCTCAAAAATGGTTAGCAGTTTTGCTGCTGAGATCTTGTTAGTTTAATTGGGCTGGACAGATGGGACTCTCTGCAAACAGGCTCTCTGACAAACTTCTACTTGATTTAGTATTTTTTCAGATTCTCTATTCCTCTCCCTGTCAAAGCTCTTTTCTGTTGCTGTGATCCAAACTCTAGTGCTAGAAGCCCTAGAGCACTTAACTCCTCCCACTACTCTCCTAGACAGAGATGAGATCATGAATAAATAACCTTATCCTATCAAAACAGGTACCCCAGCCATGCTGTATTGAGAACCCAAGCCGACAGCTTTTGAAGGCAATGGAAACCGCTCTCTATAAACACTGCAGGGATTTATGCTAGTCCTCAGATCCAAAAGATGTTAAGAAAGAATTAAGGCTGGAAACCCTTGGCACCCTGATTGATAAGTTACACATTAACAATGTGGTGAGCTGACATCATGGATGCCAATAAAAAAACTCATTTAGGAGGCTATGGTGCAGAATGGCAGCTGTGTAGATGACTTAACAGCAGACACCTTTGTCACTTTAAGACTTTTATAGTCTGTATCAACTGGCCTTCATACTGAGTCAGAACCACTAGATGTCCAAGCTAGCTGAGCATTGAAGCATCCTGTTATTGGAGGATTATTAATAAGCAACAACTTCTTACTCCAGCTTTTGGCTAGGCTTCCTTTGGCTCTAAACTATGCTCCTGATCACCTTATGCAACTATTATGAAATATCAACATTAATACAGCACACCCTCATCTCATCTAGTTAAGAGGAATTATGGCCAATAAAAAAAGAGCACTCTTTTAAAAGAAAAACTGCTAATTATTTTTGCCTTTAAGAACAAAATGGTGTTGATGTGATCAACAAAACAGGTGAACACAAAGGCAGCCAGGCTTTTGTGCTTCGGATACATGCAGTATTAGAATACAGTACAGAAGGAATTAACAGGCTCATTTTGGTCCACTGCATCTTTGAGAGATAACACCCCACACCTCTCCACCTGCCACCCTCCCAGATCATAGCATCATCATGATGTCAGCATAGACAGCACTGGAATCAAGGTGCTCATTCCTACCTCAGGTTGGAAACACATGGGAAAAACCCTTTCACAAGCTTCCTGCAACTGTAGGTGCCTTTGGAAACTCCTCTGAAAAGGGTCCAGGGCCTACTGCTTTTCAAGTTAATTCAATTCGGAGTGATACCAGCA
>NW_009932006.1:47373-79937 GCF_000696875.1 Nestor notabilis
CATATTCTCAGTTGTTATAAACTGAGATGAGTCCTTCTACAAAAGGACACCTATGGCATTACTTTGGCTGTGGAGCTGACCCTTTAGCAGATAGTCTGTGTAGTATCACAAGCGTTCTCACTACAGAGAGGGGAATCATGATGATTTGCATGTGCATCTGCGTGCAGCTGTCATGCATTCTGGATCAGCAGAGGCAGGCAGATACAAGCTGCACTGATCCCAGCAAAGGAGATCATGGTTTTGGGAAGGGTTATACCTTCTCTTCATTGCTGATGTTCCGGGTGGAAGTTCTCCAAGTGATAGAAGGGATTGGGTCCCCAGATGCCTCACAAGTCAGTGTAATCTGGTCCTCCAGCTCCATGGCTGTTTTATTCTCCACATAGGTGATTTTGGGTTTTGCTGAAAAGAAAAAGCAACACAGTGGTGGGGTGGAGTTCACCTACTTGTCCAGGTTATAGCAAGTCCCACTGAAGTGCTAAAGCCCTTTTAATAGCAGCTTTGGGTGGATTAGGATTCAGCCCTCTGGGCCTGGAAGATATTTCAAAGTAGTACGTCAATCTCACACCTCCCCCTGCACAGGACTGAATTTCTTTTATCAGAGAGCAAGCAGAATGGAGCTGGCATCTATTTCAGAATGCAGAGAATGTATTTTGCCTGGCATGATGGCAGCAGTGCACAGTACTACTTGGGAAAGCAGCAGCTTAAGGCATTAACTGGGATAAGCAGTTACTTCCAGTTTGCACTAGTGAGCTACCAATAGCTGACTGGATTGGGAAGGAAGGAACAGTAAAAGCATATTTACCAAAGACTTTGAGATGAATGGTGGCATCTTGCTCGCCAGCCTTGTTCTCAGCAATACAGATGTACTCCGCTTCATCGCTCTTATCCACCTTTTTGATGATGAGCTCAGACCCATCATAATTAAAACTGTATTTCTCTTCATCATCGGCCTCTTCTATTGGCTCTCCATCCCTGCAGAGCACAAAAGCACACTGGCTTTATCTATTCCTAAACCCTGCTGCCTCAGGGCTCTCAGCAGCTGAACCTCCAGCAAAAGCATACCTCAAGTCTGCATCATTGCCTGACAGTGAAGTTTAGACATGATGAAACAAAGAGAAAAATGTGATCTCCTGGCATAACAAATGCAAATTACAGCATCCGCTTTTGCCTAAGCTTCCCCATCATGCAACAGATGATAATAATCTGACCCATGGGACAGCTCTGACCAACATGAAGCTTCATCTCTATTTTCAGCTTGACAAGGGATGCAATGGGACAGTGAAAAATTGTTATTTTTACTGTTATTCTTGTTTTTCCAGCAATCTGTACTGGTTTTGGCTGGGACAGTGTTAATTTTCTTCATTGTAGCTCATATGGTGCTGTTTTGGGTTTGTGACCAAACCAGCGCTGATAACACAATGATGTTTCAGCTATTGCTAAAATACACACAGTGTCAAAGGGTTTTTTGTTTCTCATGCTGCCCTTCTAGCAAGTAGGCTGTGGGTGCACAAGAAGTTAGGAGCTGGGACAGCTGACCTGGCTAAACACCTACCTGCAAATGGGAAGCAATGAATGAATTCCTTATTTTGCATTGCTTCCATGCACAGAGTTTGCTTTATCTCTATCAAACTGTCTTTATCTCAACCAATGATTTTTTGGATTTTACCCTTCAGATTCTTTTCCTCATCCCTACTCATCATGTAGTGAGTGGCTGTGTGCCTGTTGGGGTTAACCCAAAACAGAAGTTAACTGCAATTCTGTTAGGAGGCCATTCTTTCCCTTATGAGAAAAATGAATTAATATTATTCCACTTAAAATGTTGCTTTCCCTTCTGCCTGGTTTTCCAAGCCTTAGTGAAAACATCCATACTCACACACAATCAGGACATTGCACACAGCATCTTACTTTGTCCACGTCATGGTTGGCTCAGGAAAGCCATCAGCATCACATGCTAAGGTGACAGACTGGCTGAGGTTGGCAGTGGCATTTATAGTGCTCTGCCTGGCACGCACAGACGGAGGTACTGGAAGAGAAGGAATCCATATTCAAGTTAGAAAGGAAGGAAGATGTAAGAGCAAGCCCTGGAAGGCTCACTGTAAATCTCTGCAATACACGCACACACACACACATCTCACTAGTAATTCAAACCCTTATGCCATCACCCGCAGGTTTCAATCAACAGCTTTGATGCATGAGCTCTCCAAAGCAATCAGCAGAAGGAAGGAAGGGCAGGGGGTGGGGAGATGCACAAAACATCAGCATTGCAGACAAAACTACTTGTGAGCCCCAAGAAGAGCAACACCTCTCTGAAAGTTATAAAACACTTCAGGTTTCTCTTGACATGGTAGTTTCCTGTAAACATCTGGTAAACACTAAGTCAATTTCATGGACAGTTTTACTTGACACAGCAAAGAAAGATCAGTAAGCTGATGGTAAATTGTGAATGTGAATCTAAAGTAACATTTGCATCAGCAGCCTGGAGTGCATGTGCTACATACGCTGTTCCCGTATCAGCCTCACTCTAAGATGCTCACCATTTACGATGACCTGAATATCTTTGAAGTTGATCTCCCCACGAGCCAAGATCCGGCCCTCACAGCGGTATGTCCCTTCATCCGTTTTCTTGATTCCCCGGATCTGCAGGTAGTTGTTGGACAGGACTATAAATCGAACTAGAAAAGACAAAAGGAAGGTTCATCCAAGGATCCTCAGGGAAGCTCACTGCAGGCAACAGGTTCTTCTCCTCTCCTTGCCCTTTCTAGGTTGAGACAAGGCTTAGGGTAATGTAACTTCCCTTCCCATTGTTTAATGGTGACACTGCTGTAGCTGGATCTGACATTGCCAAGAAAGAAACCAGATGTTTGCAAACTGCTCTGGTGCTTTATACCCTAAGTACACATAGAGTAACACACACACACACAAACACATTTACATTTAATCGGTATCAGACAACAAGCAATTTGAAACTTGGCCCTCTTGCCCCAGGGTGGCAGAGTTCATCTTACTGTAGTAGTAAGTAGTTGCCTGCAACAAGTAGACATGGGAAACACAGCTGAGGCACCAATGCTGAACTGAAGTCAGGGCTCTGAAGACTTTCTACCAGCAAAATGCCCCTCTGAGCGTGATAGTCTGCAGCATTTTGAATGAAAGGCAAAGTTTCTTGCAAGGAGTTTTTAGCCTCTTTTTCTTAGGAAGACTAGAGAGTGTCACAACATGTAGCTTTCCTGTCTGATGGCATTTCTTTTATCTGACAATCTTTATCTAGCATTCCTTTGCCTAACATTCCAGCATCAAAGCATGATGGCCTTTTCTGTGGGAACATTATTGCCCTGCCATTGCCAAACCACAGCACCTGGAATAATAAATTCACACCCTAAGACCTAGCATCAGGTACAAATTGCTTGTGTCCTCCCTCGTGACTGCCACCATTTTGTTCTCCTGAATCTCTCATATGAGCCTGATTTGAGCCCTGATGGGAGATGGACATTTGACCCCTGGATGGACAAGCACTGAGACACCTCTTGTGCCTTACCATCTTTTTTTAGGATAACATCCCTGCCTTTGTGCTTCCAGATGATGGTAGGAGGCAGTGAGCTGACCACATCACACACAATCACAGCATCATCTCCTTCCTTGAATTCCTGAGGAGTGGGAGCATTCTTGAACATCAGCTTTTCTGAAAACAACGGAAGGAGAAAGTCACTGAAGATTTCTTCATACACCTCAGGATGTGCTCCTGACTCAAGCCTGAGGAAAGCAAAAATATCCCAGAGGACATGTTCTGTAGGAATCTTCTTGTTCCCAGGAAAGGATAAAGGTGTGCCTGACTCAATGCACTGCAACACATCACAGGAACCCCATTTTCCAGCTCTGCCTCCTGGGCATATCAGTGGGCCAAATCAATATTCTACCTAGCTCACCTATTTGTCCACACTGCAAAGAGAAAACGTGAACTTGGAATTGCCCAGCTTTCTGGCAGAAAGGGGAGGAGCTGCTGTCACAGCTTTGCTGGACAACATGCTGATAGCTTATTATTACCCTTCTGAATGTGTGATCCTCTTTACTGAACACTAGTCTTTTCTCATAGTATGTCTGTCACTCATATCCTAATTCCCACTTACCCCTCAAAACCAAGAAAGCAAAAGGCTGCATCTTCTTAACACCCCCTTTATTTTCACCCTCCTTCTTCCCTTTTAAAAGCAGCCTTTGCTAGTATGGTACAATGGTCTCCTCCCTAATCTTGCCTCATACATGTGCAAGGTAGACCAGAAAACAGCCTCGAAGCTGGTCTCTTACGGAAAATTTTCACATTGACGGTGGCCTCGGAGTCTCCCTCCTCCATGCTACTGACAACGCATTTATAGATGCCAGCATCATCAATGTTGGCGTTGTAGATGGTGAGGGTGGAGGAGAAGTCATCATTTCGCACCACTGAGATGCGCTGTTGGTTCGGCGTCAGCTTCTCACCATTAGGGGAAAACCAGGAAATGTCTTTGTATTTGGCCTCCCCTGCCACTAGGGACAATAAAAGAAAACAGAGCAAATTGAAATGAGTTCCCAACAAAGCTGCACAGAGGGAGAATTAAACACAACCAGTAGCACTATGCAGAAGACTGACCCAGGGGAAGGGCTTCTGGTACCTGAGAAGCAAGCAAAGAAAATTCTCTCTCACAGCACTGTGAATGGTCAGCTGCTGTCCTGCAAAAACGATATTAGGTTGGTTTTATAATCTAAAGGGGTACACTCATTTTAGCCCAGAATGGCCTTCTATGCATCCTGAGATCCCATATCCCAGTCCCTCCACTATGCAGATCAGCCCGAAAAGTTAAAATCTCTTCCTGCTTCAGCTCCACCATGTTTTTAATCAATACCTGTATGTGCAGGCTGAGCTACTTTGCATACCAAAATGTGACACTGAACTGTAGCAGCAGTTCTGGCACTGATGAGCTTCAACCTCCTGCTGCATCCAGTGTGAATCAGAATTGTTAGTAAGTGGTTCCAGGCTGTCTCTTTCTTGCTGCTCACAATCTCTGCATTCCCGAGTGTGGCTTTGTTATTTGGGACAAACTCCTATTATTGGAGGGACTTTAATGATCCCCCAGTTTCTGAATGCAAATATCATCACAACAGCACTTGGTCTGAGTATACTTTAATTTTTAAAGCATTGGCATTAATAAATTACTTTGCAGTTAAGCACTCCTGGATCAGATGCCCTCATTACTCGTCCTAGTTAGTATGCTCCTGAGGAAGTGTGGCTCTCTAATGCATTTTGAGCCCTGGCTCCCAGAGCTCACGATAGCACCAAATTGCTCTATGTCATGCTTCAGGATGCTATCATATCAGTGCTCCAACATACACATTTCTCCCATTAGAAACCAGACCAGCTGTTTTCAGGAGAACTTCTCACAAGGACATGTGGATGCTAATATGGAAAATGCCCTAAAATTGTAGGACCTGCTTTGGGGCACATAGATGAGGTCAGCACTGCACCACATTGCAGAGGAAAACAGCCTGGGGCAGTTGGTGGCCTGAACAAACAGTAAATGGTGTCATAAGAAATGCAGGTTTTAAGCAGCATTAAAATCCTTAGTTGCAGAGGTAACCATTCTCAAGTCACCTAGCACTTTCATTACTGCTGTTAAGCAGTTGATTAGAGAAATAAATTGGAAAAACAACAGGCTTATTTTAGATTCCAAGGATCAAAGAGCTGTAGAATAACGCAAGGTGCCACTGTTGTGGTTTCTGCTCAGCTTAAGGACATTTCAGTACCTGTTTTTTTCATTTTAAAATCTGCTTGCTGGAGCTGCTTTCTGTTGCCAGCTCTCAAGGGAGAATGCATTTACTGTTTCCAGTAAACAGCATGTGTTGCATTTTCCTCTCAGCCTTATAAACTATAAGGACAAATGAGAAAGAAAGAGCAAGAGATATTGCAGCTACACCTGGCACGGAGCTTTTAACCCAGAATTAATACATTGATTGACTTTCCTAGCAATCCCAGATAGAGATAACTGATGACATAAGCCATTACTCACCTTGGCATAAGAAGAACTTTGATTCTCCAACGCTGATCTCCCCCTGGCTTGGAACAATGTCCACTTGTAGAGAGGCTGGAAAAGAAATGAGCATGCAGAAGATGGTTAGACAACAGGAGTGGCCTCAAGCAAAAAAATCTATGCCAGCCTTCCAATCCCCATGTCTCCTTTACTCATCCAGTGGAAGAGCACAGGGTGGAGCACTCTTGGCTTCATAAGTGAATTTACAGTGCTGCGGACCCCTGAGGACCCAAAAGAAGTTACTGACATTCAGAGTTACTTCCAGCTCCTTATAAAACCACATGGAATGATACAGAGAGGGCTGGTTTACATTCATATCTCTACCGCACTGTAATACTAGGGAGTGCACTTGGTGTGCACACAAGAACATCAAGCAGCCTGTAAGGACTCCTCTGAATTCAAACTGGAACTGGCTCAAAGGCCTGTCCTTGCAGCAAATAAAAATGATCTTTGCTTTGAAGACTTGTTGCTCTATATGACACTGTATTCATACAAGCCCCAGCTACCATCACAAATGCAGAGTGGAAGTCACAGGCATACCCTGGGTACTTGATCTTCCTTGATCTCCTACTCTGATCTTCCAGTCAGAAACCTAGTCCAAACAGCCAGCAAATTGGAGATGTTTATGGCTGACACACCATACCTGGATTAGGAAGGAAATTTCCTCCAGTATATACTGACAAGGGCTGTTGACAGTTTGTGATTTCTGCCTTCACAGTACTGGCTGAGACTTGCTTCCAAGCTCATCCCAGCACATTTCACCTAACTCCCTCATACTGTAGAGATTAAAATATCAGCAATACTTTGGTTTCTTTCAATGTCTTCCCATGGAATATTGTCAGTGCATTTACTTTTATGTTAACTTTTTTAGTTGTTGTTTTCTTAATGGGTTTTTTTTTGTTAATTTAATTTTCTTTTTCAATAGGAGAGTGAAGGAGTTCTGGCAGCAGAGATAGAGCAGATGTTCCATGGACCTGAGCAAAGCATCTGTTACATGCTTGTCTGGAACTGAGGGAGTCAGTGAAAGATACCGTACCTTCTGTGCTCCCTACATCCGAATTCAGCACAGCCTCAAAGGAATCATTTAAAAATAATCCAAGTTAGGTAATAATTCTGGAAAGAATATTTGATGATACTGTTGCTGAAAGAAATCAAAATGATTCTCCAACATTTTCAGTCTCCCTTTGGACATCTTTTATTTAACTCACACCCCTTGTCTGAGGTTATTCTCTCCTTCCTTGTACTTTTCAATTAAGTGCATTTTGCCCTTATAGGTCCTGCATTCAGCCTGTTTTATTTCTGAGTAATCTTGTTTCTCTCAGCAATACTACTTTATTACAGCTCAATCCCAAACAGAACCGCATGGACAAAGAGCCAAATACAATAAAAGGCTAAAGGTTTACCACATTCAGTGCAGCGAGGACAATATAGCCTACTTTCGTAGGCTCAGTTTTGTTGTTTTTCCACAAATCGTTCCAATATCTAAATGTTAATTTAATTTAAATTTAATTCTTAATTAAAAAAATTAAGAATCATGTTCTGGGGTGCTCCTCCTGGGAAGGTTTCTGCTGTATGGAATGAGTGCAAAGGTACTACAAAGAGATCTTAAATGTCTCAAATCCAGACCTCCAAGTTCCTCCAGACCAGATTTCTGCTTTGTAATACTATCTAAAACATTTCTCCTTCTGCATTACAATGGAATAGACTGGAGCATAGACAACATTACAAACTCAATTAATGTCTTTGGGCAGCAGCTGCAGCAACGTGCAGTGATGCAAATACTCCAGGATGACAGTAGTTTCCAGTATGAACACTCCAGAAGCTGGGGGCATCAGCAAAAAACAGGCATTTTTTAATGATGGGACCTTTTTACAGTGTTTTCACATTATCAGTCAACCTGTCTTTCATGATCTTATCTTCAGCACGTGAGTGATACCTCTTGGTTAGAAATTAAATTTACCGAACCAAAAATCCTTAGTCCCATCCAAACGAGAGCAATTTATTAAGTAACATTTAGAGCTCCTAGATGAACAGTTACACGCTTGTTAAAGTTCAGAGGCTCCAATAACTGCTGCTGTAAAAGCCTTCTCACCTTCACTCAGAACTTAAAAAGAAAACAACAAAAAGAAAGGCCAACACCAACAACAGAAGTCCAAAGTTCAGTTTTTGAACCTGTGTATGTGTTATCTAAAGTTAAAGTTGGGCTTTCAAGACTAACCAACCTCTCTTGAGCAACTATGGGCAAGTCTTCTACCTCAATAACTATGCACAGCTTAGAAGCCTACATTTGGAGTCCCACTACTGAAAAAAAAAACCAAAACCCAAAAAAACCAACAAAAACCCAAAACCACCAAACCCTGTATTTTTTCTTCCTTTATTTAAAAATGTGAAACCAGTTGGCATTAAACGCACAAAGGAGAAGGAACACACCATTTTGGAAGTTCCACCAGAAACTGAAAGTAAGAAGTCAAAGATGCTGAAAAACAACCCTGTTTTGGTACAGTAACGGGAGAATCAACAATCACAGCAAAGCAAGTTAGACAGCCATGATGAAAGCGAAGGTTTCCAGCCTGTCTTGTGAATAATCCAGTATGACCACTTATTGGTACTAACCAAGTGAGAAAGGAAAGCACACCTCCCCATTTTCATGTTCACTTATAATCAGCCTTTCAGCATGCATATCCAAGCATGCCCAATACCCTTTTCCCCCAGCAACATCACTGCCGTCTTCATAGCATAAATTATGACCCATTAGGCAGAAAATGTAATTGGATTCAGGATTTCCTCCAGCTATAGCTTAATGCTGCAGCAGCTCTGCGGCCAAACAAGTCCAGGTCAAGTATAAATTTCAAGATGCCAAAATGAAGAGGTTTTATTTCAAAACTGCTGCCATTAACTTGCAGAAAACAATCATCTTAATCGAGCTATTCCTCTACCCCATGTAGCCAAAGCACTTCTTAGCAATTTTACTGCAAATGCTTCATCTGTCACCCTCTGTGTTTTCATGCTCTAGTGCAGGAAAATCCTTCTCCCAGAGCCGATTTTACCTCCACACCACAGAGGCACTAGTTTTTGTTGCCAAACACACCTGGGTTTTTAACACGCACTGCTTCAGAAATGAAAACCTGATTGTATGTGCCAACGGCAACATTCCGTACTGTGCTTGGGAAACAGACATATGGACTGTGGGGGTTAGACTTGAAGTATACAGCTATACACAGAATGAAGAAATGCTGCCTGCCATCGTTAGAAAAGGATGTAAGTAGTAGGATTTTCTGATAAAGTGTCTGAGCACATTTCTTTTGCCAACAACCACTCTGATAGAACATTTCTCTTCATAAGCAAACTGGAAGCACTCAATAAAAGCAAGTGGAGCTCTGCGAAGGATAACAATAATGCATGGTCCATGCCACTTCTCTAGTTTTATTCTCACTGGATTTTAGCACACTATACTGATAAATGCTAATATTCCATCCCAAAGACTAGGATACAGTAGTAAACAGAAAAGCCCAGCCAAGATTCAATTGAAACCAGAGCTTGTGAATACTGTGTATTATCGTTCTGGCCTTACATTCGCACATGTGGCTGCATATCTTGCCTAGCCAAGAGGCTTTCAGAAGGAGGGGACATTAGAGTATCCCTTGATCGTTTGACTAACAGCAAGAGGTTTATTACAGCCGCTTTTGGCCTGCACTTTTTATCAACTGGAAACACAATGAAGTTGTGATTGAATTCCTCCAACACTGCCTTGGAAAACTAGAGCAGCCTGAAGAAGGGCATTTAGACTAGTCATCAACTTACTTTCTGTTCAGCCAAGCACTGCTAGCAAACAGTGGGGTGCTGGTAAAATGGCTTTTGAGCTGAGATGTAATATAAATTCATGATTTTTTTTTTGGCCACACTACACTAGGTAAATATACCAATGGACCTCTTCTACACATTTGAGAGTTGCTGCATGCTGGGAAGGCAGTGGCAAAGGCTACAGTTATTAATGCCTTTCATTCCATTCTCAGGTGCTTTCTGTTACAGCCAGAATTGAGAAAAAAGGCTTTGTGTAAAGTATTGAACTTTTCATCACCCCATAATTCAGCATCTATGCTCTACCTTATATCTTCTTCTTGTATGTCTGTGCCACGGTAGATGCAAGGAATAGGAGACAATCACACAATCAGGAAACATCTTACTGTAAATGCAGCCGAAAGGGCAGGCAAGAGATCTGAGCCAGAGGCCACAATGTCCTCCTCTCAAGACTTTCCCTTACTTTTTCTAAGGGCTTAGCTCCTTCTGTGCATTTAAGTGATGGACAGGTATTTATTTAAGAGAATGAGACCTAGAACCCTCTTGGGACACAGGAAGGCAGAACTTTTTTGAGTCTTAGAAACAAGAGAATGAAGGACACCCTTGGCTATGCTTCAGTCAGTGCTCCCTCTGCTCCACCAGCTGCAAAATTACCATTTAATCTCCTAATTACTGTCCTAAGTAATAGAATTTCTGGAAAGGATATGAAGAGAAGCAGCAATTCCTTCACCAATAGTCCCCTTGTATATCAGCACAACCATGACATGAGGAAGGCCAAGAGGAAACATCCTGATACTATTACTAATGCTGGAAATGCACTTTTCAAACCTAGTAATTACCATGACACAGAAACTATGACCTTGTGAGTAGTAGGAAACAGAGAGCCACTATTAACCTATTTCACACTACACCTCAGTTTCTTTAGTTTAATACCAGGAACAAATACCCTGTGAGAGGGATAAGGTAAATCAGATGCAGACTAAATCTTGTGACTTTTCTTGAAGGAGAATGCTAAAACGTATAGCTGCATCACTGGCATTTATTCTGTGCCTAGTGCAAGAGATCCAAGATACTGCACCATTCTAAGAAACAGTCACAAGAATCTTAAAGTAAATGTCTGATTGTCATGTCTTTGCTTATATCCAGTCAAGCAATCACTCCCTGAAAAGACTTATGATTGTTAATCACTAGGTGGAGAGAGTAATCATTTGTAGTTATTAAGGAACAAAACATACTCTAAGAAATCTCCATGTTTCCATTCTGCTGTAGATGCTGAGAATTAAAATTATACCTGGCTTTTTTCAGTCTCTTTTCTTCTGGTGGTGGTTCTCTGTAGAAGCCAAGATACCAGGCTGGATAAGGCTGTGTGGGGGTCTGCTCCAGTCTGGAACCTGCCCTGATTCTTGTTCCCAATGTGTTTGCAAACAATATTAAGGCTTTCTCCTACAAACTGAGTTCACAAAGGGCTGGGAAGCAGACCCCTGGTGATGAAACTAGGTACAAAGGAGCCCAGTTATGTCTGTCTAGCAGCCTTCGGTCAGGGAAACTGAAGACAACTTCTGGAAATCAGCTAACATCTGAGATAAAATGTTCCTCAATTATATACATCAAGCTCATCTGTACTTATTTTACATCAGGGAAGAGTTCAACCCTAATTGTTTCAACCAGCCTTTATCAGCAGAACAATTTGCTGACAACAGATCCCGGACAAACAGGTTCATCATAACAATGAACTATGCCTTAAATTACACAAACAATTGCTCCCTACTTGCTAAACTTTATTGCTTAGTATCTGATCAAACTAACAAACCCAGGACTGCCACAGATTTTAATCACTACTTAATCATTATTTTTGCTTTGCAGTTCAGGGAAATGGAGACTATTTTTTCCACTCTTCACTTAATAGACACTGTGAGCCCATTTGCATTCTGCTTCCAACTTGTAGCAATAAAGGCCTTTTTAGCATCACATAATAACTGCATTAAAAGGCCTCTTCATAATCACACAATAACACTTTTTATAGCTCTGCCCTCCCCCATATCTTTTATCTAGTTACAAAGTTCCCCAGCCCCCAAATAATGCTGAATAACTCCCCATTGATTTGAAAAAAAACTCTGCTAATGCAACTTCCTGTTCATCTGTAGTTAAACATAATTAGTTTTGCATTTCAACAAATGAAATGAGCTCAAATTAAGCCATGATTTTGGTAATGGGCAGAGAGGATGTCTCCCTGCTGGGCTAAGACCGTGGCTAACGCAGCAGGCTTTACCTGTTAAGTAAATAACATGACACTTTAAGCAGGGCAAAGTGTGTTAATTGCTGGGTACTGGTTCTGTATCTGTATAAATTCAAAAGGACTGATGTGAAACAGTGTGTGAATGAACTGCAGTGAGCTGCAGTCACCCTTCCACCTTAACAGCAGAAAGTCTAATGCACACACTGCTCCTGAAGATCTATCTGGGGCCATGAAAACAGAACATCTCAGAACACTAAATACACTTAACTACAATTTGCATTAATGCAGATTTACTATGAGGTTATATCCATCACAGCTCCTGAGAAGCCATGCGAGTTCAATCCCTCCCACATCCTTCCTTTCCCATAAAAGCATTACTGCTTTAGCCTTCCACCACTTTTGCCTCTGACCATCAGAATGTTCCAATTTGAACTTCGGAACTAAGAAAGGACCTAAATCCTTATGACTTCACAGCATGAATTATCATCGTGTTCAGAATGTGCTACACGACAAATTTACCATTTCTCTGTGAGCTGCAAGAAGCGGGCAGGAATCTACAGGTAGGATGCACTTGCACGTGCAACACAGTCTGTACCTCTCTCCACATTTCTGGAAAGGCTCTTACCCGAGCAATGTCGTATCTTTGTACTTGCTTCTGGAAAAGATGCCAACATGCTCCAGCTTCAGGACAGCCCATCTCAGTCAGAGACAGAAGACAACAACTGCAACCTGAGACCTGGCTGAGTTGGTATCAGAATTTTACATCCTTCTGTGACAGAGCTTGTTTGTCTATCTTCTCAACCACATACATCTGAGTCACACCAACTGCTTTTATGACAGCAAGCACAGAACAGAGCATTGCCTCTACCACGTCTTTGACAAGAATCCAATTTTTACTTCCCAAGATAAAGAAATATTGGGATCAACTGGATCTAAACAGCTTTCAGCACCTTTGAGCTCACTTAAACAATTCCTTTAAAGCCTGGGTTGCTACTCTGCCCTGGTGAAACGGTTCTACCAATAGCCCAAATAATGCTGACCGATAGGGCACTCTGTATTTAGAAGAGTACTGCGGCAGCACCAAGCTAAAGCAGGTAAAGAAAAGGAGATAAAGCAAACTAGACTCATCCCTTTATACAAACACAGCAGGCAGGACTGCAAAGAACAAGTCTGGAGCCTCGCAACTGCAATACAAACAGAATTGCCATTTGTAAGAATCCATCACTCACGCTCTTTCACTGGCGATCAGCCATTTCTCAATGCCCCTGTGAAGTGACCTATGTTCACTTCTTAAAGACTGCACCTTTAATTTCACTCACTTCTATCAACAGTTTCCCAATTAAACTCTGCAGTGCATGCAACGCTCCAGAAATAAACAAAATTGATCAGGAAAAAAGTACTACTGGGTCTAATGCCCGCAGCTCTTAAGAGTAAGGGTAGGATTTGTAAAGCTTGTGAGCTCAGCAGATTATGGTGAAAGCCCTCAGGATTTAATATACAACAAAGGCTTAACAAGACAAAGACATGCCTCCTGTACATGGTCACTCTATTAAAAATACGCTGACTGCTCAGGAGGAGGAGGCAGGCAGCTGGGATTGATCTCAGCTGGTCTGCGGATCCAATTCCTCCCCCATTGCCATGGCAACCGCTCAGTAATTCTGCCAGGAATTGGAGGAGGGGATTGCTGATACCTTTGGGGAATATCAGAACATAAAGATTCAGGGAGGAAGCAAACAGCAGTTCACCACAGCGCCACAACAAACTGCAAAGAGAAAGACGTGACCAAAGCAACATTTAGAGGAAAATCCAAAAGAACAAACCACAGGCTAGTGAATGCAGCTGGCATGCGACAGGATGCTCTTCACCCTCCGTGTTGCCAAACACGTCACACCGTAGTCAACATGAACAGCCAGTGCTACATGTGGCACAGAGGGCATTTTCCCTGCCCACCACTGCAGTATGCCCACTTCTAGGCGAGCACGGTGCTCTCACCCGTAGGTTTTTGAAATGACTGAGACAGCAGTGGCTCTTGCAGAGCATGCAAAAAAGTAGGGGCAGCTCTGCTCCTGGGCAGTGCTTCTGGCTGCAGACCCTCTTCCTGCCCAGGCAGCTCCAGTGCTACCATCTTCTATTGACTTTACCCTGGCCCCAGCTGGATAAAATGGTACCCACGGTAGGACCAGGATGGATTTATGGGATGAGAAACACCATTTCCAAAATTACCTTATGGCTGCTGTAGATGGGAGAAGGCTAACTCGCTTTTTGCTTGAAGAAAACCAGATGTTCTGTTTTAAGGCAAATGCTTCAAAGTGTCATATAAAATAGCATAACCTTGCCACTGAAAAACCTGCTTGCCTCTGGGGCTGGGTGCAGGGGACAAAACTATCTCTCCGAGCCAAAAGCCTTGTCCACCAGTCCATCTGCCATTCTGCAAATGTCTGTAGATTATTTAAAACTACCACCTGCTTGCCTGAGCAGCTGAAAGCCTGCTTGTGTAACAACAAAAATACAAACAGGGAATTCAGAAACATTTCTTCTACACTTAATTTAAGTCAAATTTATTTTGATTCTGAACAAAGTGACATGCCCATGTTGATGCAGGCAATCTCTGCAGAGAAGAGGGAATAATTAAGATTGTGCCCAGATCTCTTGCTAAGGTTGTGACCCCATCCTTTGTGTGTACATGATCTTTCCAAACACTGCTCAGAAGTGCTTTAGTGCTTTCAATTTTAGAGGTGACCACAAAATACACCCCCAAAAAATGATACTACTAACACCTTTTCTGCAGAAACTAATAAACCAAAGTAAAGCTTCTCAGGCATATTAGTAGTTTTATATGGAACAGTTTTATGCCTCTTCTGATGACATTCTTGATAAAAGCTTTTTATTGCTATGGATCATAAAACTAATAACCCTATTTGCCACAGCAAATATTTTCATTTACCTGGGGCAGAGTAAGCCAAGATGCTTTATGGAACCAGTAAATCAAAGTATGGACAATTGTAATTAAAAACTAAGGAAGTTATAATCTTCTGCTAAGAAGAAATGCGGGTGGGTGACACTGCACTGTGGGTATATTAAGAACCAAGAAAAGATGAGAAAAAACAGGATTTGTAAAAGCTCATGAGTCAAGTCTAATCTTGCTGCAGCTAGTTTGTCTTGGCAGTCTGCTGAGCGGGATGCACACACATTGCATTCTTTTGTGGAAGAGCACTGTTGCTTCATTTGCAATGCACAGCAGTAGCTAAAAGCCCTGCAAGAGCTGAAGCTCTTGGGATGCCTGTGTTATTCCCAAAATTAAGCAATCCCTAAAATCTGCAAACTCCAGTTCCCCTACAGTCTATCATTTAGTCTTAGTGAATGCAGTAGCATTGTTAGCATGAGAATGATTTTAAAGTCTTGAAAATAATTGAAAACCTACCCCTACCTTCTTTATATGATGATTTCATTTTGGGACATATTTTTTAGCAACAGGTAAAGCTGGACTATCTGAACTTAAGGATTTACTCTTCATAGAAATTATTAACTTCAATTAGTGAGAGTTAGACTTGGTTTATCCTTAAGATCACACTCTTCCTAAAGTACTTAGATACCAAGGTAACAGGAACAATACAGTCCTTATCCATGGACCTGATATGGCAGATCAGACATCCAGACTCCCGTTTCCACAAAAGGTTCAACCAGATGGTCTTTAAACATCCCTTCCAACCTAGGCTGTTCTGTGATTCTGTGACATCTCTTCCACCATAGACCATATGTTTTATTTTCTTACAGCTCACTGTTTCTGTTCAAAATTAATGAGAGAAGTGTTTGTTAACAGTATCCAAAGGGTCATGTCAAAATCAATTCTATCACTTGGTCAGCATTATTAGGTTGCCATAAAACAAGCAATCCTATAGTACAGCAGTTCTGATTTGTTGAGAGCAGGCTGGAAGACTAGCTACACACATGGCCGTTTCCAACTCATAGGTCATACCTTTATTATATGTGAATCTGTCTCATGACAGCTCAGGGGAAGACAAAAGCAATCTAAGCATTGAAAGGAGAAGACAAAAAATCACTATTTTTCAAAAGCAAGAGAAAAATAAAGAGCCTTCATTTTTGGACACCTCTTCTAAATTGCTTCAAGGAACCCAACTTGAGGTTTTGAGGCAGGTGTTCTGCACTTAAAAGTACAAGCTATGGCAATCTGAATCTGGATCCCACTCTCAATGGAGAGAGGTTCTTTCCACCTTTGGAAAACTCTGTTCAATGCAGATATCACACACACAGAGAATGCCCAGTTCCAATTTCTGGCAATTAATTGGAGATGATTAATCAATTATTTACTTAATATCACATGAAAACATTCAGTTGGTGCTCTTTCACTATCTGTTCTGCAAGCTACTTTGAGTTACACTCAAAAATATATTTCTGGGGAAGAAACTACAAACAGTGAGAATCAAAACTAGTTCACAGGTTCCATACTCTTAAGTGAAACATAATTTTTGGGTGCAGCTGTTTTCCAGCACCAGGGCAAAATACTACAGATAATGGATGACAGAATCAGTAACACAGCATTTGGAATCGCTCCTAATCAAGGGCAAGCATCTGCAGCAGCAATTAAGACAAGGTACATTTAACAATGCTTTCTCCTTAAACAACAGATCAGGCCACAGGACCTCACAATCTGCTATCACTCAATAAGGCTACCAAACCTTTAAGGTGAAGAGTTGAAAACACTCCAAAAGTTAGTGATGTGCAAGAATCTGACACTCCATCTGACCCTTTCAAGAAGGCCTCTCAATGAGGGCTGGCAGTTTTGGAGGAGCCTTGATTAATGTGGCTATATTCTTTATACCACATCCAGGAATCTGCACAGCTTGCACTGACCTGAACATCTGGCCTCTCTGTTGACATGTTTTCATAATCTTCTTTGCATCTGGAATACAGAGCTTCTCTCAACAGCTCCTTCCTAGCACAACATTCCCCTCACACCCAAGTCAGAGCTGGCAGAAGCAGCTAAGGAGACATGTGAGCTGGTCTTTCTTTTCTTTTAGCTGCTGAACACAATAGGAAGATTTAATTTACCTACTCTCTTCTGCACATTCTCCCTGGCTTCCATGCCACTTGCTTTGTAGCTTGCAAGACAGAAAAGAACAATGCAAACTGCCCAGCTCTGCCCTGTTGACAATATAAACAGATTGTTCAAGTGTTTCATTTGTTGCAAAGTAGCTTTTTTATCCAGGCAGCACCTCAGATCGAGGAAGTTTAATTTCCTTACTACAACTTCCATTAGAGCGCTGATTACTTGTGTAAATTAAGGAAACCTGTAAGCTGATGTGTTTCAGTCAAAGCTTTCTGAGGTACTGAAATGCTGAATTACTGACCGTACCACTACTTTCAATGCTGATTGCAGTTGTAGTTTTAAATGAAGGGTTTGTACAACAGGCTTTGTCACTATTTTCTCCCCTGTCGAGCCGAGATGTCAGTACTTTGCACTTAATGGTAATAAAGCATCAAGCTAACTATCAGGGTCTGTCTAAGATTAAGATAAGAAGCTCTTGCTTTTAGTTGCTATTCCCCTCAATTTTTAAGTAACCTCACTTCCTCCAAACTCCTAACACTGGCACATTATACAGCGACCCAGCACTTTATATTCAAATGTAGCATGACTTAATAGGCTCAGCTCCATCAGTGGCCAAAGACTGTACTGAGGAGTCACACGGAATTGCTGATTTTGCACAACATGGCATTAAAGAAGTGGACTAGCTGCCTGCACCGGTGCGTGCCAAAACAATTTTCATCTTATTTAAGATAGAGAATACATGTCTTCTGCTCAAACTTCTTTACTTACCCCAGTGAGGAGGACACTTCAAGAGCTTTATCAGGCCCTGCTTAGGTCTTGGTTACACACAACATAATCAAAGCCAGCCCCAAGAAAATAGGAGGAGAGTATGAAAGATTGCAGACTACTTCAAGAGAAAGACATCCAGTCAAGCTTTGCGCAGTGCCAGAGGGCCAAAGAGAGTGAGTGTAACATAAGCAAAGTCAGAAACATTAGACCAGGACTTGATTTGGCTCACAATTAATAAAGTCCATAGATGCTCATTCGTAATCCAAAGCATTTTCCACATGCATGAAAATGTACTTGCTCTATGGGATTTGTTGTGTCAGCATTTATTTTATAAACTTACAGTCTCCAGGATTTGTAACTTGGCTATGAAAATTCATCCTGGCAGAATCTTGGCATAAAAGCAGTTTGGACCTACACCACGAAGGGAGACAACTAAACCAGGGTAACATGAACAGTGGAAACTTCACCTGCTAGAGAGTGTGCCTAGGAAGCTTTTTACTTGCTGAAGCCAAGGGAAATGCACCAGAGTAGCCAAAAGAAGCATGTAAAGCATGTTAGCCTCAGTGTATCTCCTGCCAGAGGGAATGGTCCATAGCATTGCTACTGGAGATCTCATTCAACCACCAGTCAAATCAGGATTTGTCAAGTGAAGTAACCAAGTTAGACTGTAGCTGCTAATGAACAGACTTTGGCCAGATAACATCACAGAACACAGTTTCCAAAAGGCAATTCCTGATCATTTATAAATGACACAACAAGCAGAAATATGCTAATGGCTAGCAGGGTCCCATAGCTACACACCATTAAAAACTAAGAACAAGTACTGCTGATTTATAGCTGACATTGTAGTAAATAGGAATTATCAACATCGCCTTACAACCTAAAATTGCAAGATTAAACAGACCCACTGTTCCTCGCTATGTTAGGTGAAAAAGGAACTTACTGACTTGCCTTCTATGTTAAAAACTCAGGAAGGTTACTTCACTATATAAAACTACATAGGAAGAGTAGAAGGCATAGGAAATTAAAAGAACAAGAAAATATCTTAGTATTTATAAGGAAATAGTACATTAATGTCAGATTATTTTTACAGCGGAGGAAATAACAAATGTGTGTTTTGCAACAGAAAAAGAACAGCGTTATAGGATTAAACTGCAGAGGCGGACTGGAACCACCACTGGACATTTCTGGAGATTACTTCATGTATTCTCTTCCCTGTTTTTCAGACTGGAAAACGGGCTTTTGGCATCTGTAATCAACACAATATTTGGCATTACAAATGACACAACTGCAGAAAACTAGAAGCAACTATAATAAGGCTGGCAGAACTGAAACAGTAAAATAAGTTGGTCACAAAAATCAAGGGGTAAAACAGTTTCAAAAGTTACTCCAAGCCTCATGGCATGTGGCCTCCTTGCACAACTCCAGTTCAGTTTCTTCAATAGTCCTTCCTCCCTTGAGACAAAATGACCCAAGCAAACGATGGAAGTAATGGGAGTGCTAAAGTGAGGAGACTGGAGGCACAGCACAGCTGCTTGAAAGCAGGGAAATCCAAGCATTCTGGATTTTTGAGGGTTTTTTGGCTCCTTTGGTTATAACATCTTACCACCACACAGATGGAAGCTGCAGTACTACTACCAATGGCAGCAGAAGCACACCCAGAAATCATTACACTACTAATTGTTTGTGATTATAAACAAGTCTGGCCTAGACACTTTAGCCCAAGGACAAAGCACTGTCACAGGGCAGACTATTAGATGTTTTTGGGATTTTGGTGAGTTGATAAATACTGGTGTCTCTGGAAATACCACTATAATTTGTGGGTAGACTGTGATAACATTTAAATTAATATGTTAATTAGAAGATCTTTTGCAACTACCACATTGATGGAACCTCCCGAATTTCAGAAAATCATTAGAACCATTAGCATCATTAAGGCATCTTTCCCCTGAATAAAACCTAAAGCATTAATATAATGAAAACAGAAGCCAAAAGATTAGAAAGAATAACATGCTAATACACTGGCCTATTTGCTCAGCAAGCACAGGAATGAAAATGCCCTCAGGAAAGAGTGAAATGAGCTTGTTTATTGCCTCTTCTCTCTGCTGCTGCATCACTGTTTTAACTACGTAGTTGTCTGACGAAGGTCAAGTTACAGGCAATAAATTAGTAGCCCTCCTCATTCTGGCAGTAAAAAACGTATTAGAGGAGAAGTTTGCACAAACTCAAATTTAGACATCTTTTACAGTTAAGAAGCTCAAAAAGGGGTGATCCCAGGGGAGAAACAAAAAGAATGTAAAACCAACCAAATCTGCTCCCTGCCCCTCTGGTGTATCACAGCATCAGCTGTGACTGACAGGATACACAGTAACCAAATTGCCAGAAAACAAGCAAATGCTTCATCTATTGTCCTTTGGGAAGTCTCCTGGAAACCTAGTAAGAATTCACCACAGCAAATATAAGGAACTTAATCTATGTTTAATGACAGAGTGCAGCTCTGGGTAGCTTGGTCTTTTCCACTGCTACCTCAGCTTTAACAAACATATAGCTTCCCATTTGATTTTTACAGTCATAAGGGGGTTATTGTTAGCCGCATCAGCTAGTTAACTGGAGTGAATTCTGATACTCCTCTCCTTGGGTATCCTTAACTCCCATCTTACTATATTTCTCTTCTCAACCTCTGCAACTCACAAGTTATGCAAGTCAGACAAAGAACGTTTTAGCTGAATATGTGTGCTTCAAAAATTAAAAGAACTGGCAGAGTTCAGGACTGAACCTCTCGGTCACTACAAGCAAGATGGTTCTGCAATAACATCAGCTTTGGGAATGAAAGAAAGATTGGGTGTTCTTTTTGTGTCTATTCATTGCTGGGCCAAACAGCCTCTTCAATTTTTAATGCCTTCTCTGTGTTGTAAGTACCAAACCAAGTGGGATAAAGCAGAGCTCTTCAACTCACATTCCATCTTCTTCCGTAATCCATCTCAGACGTAGTAACATTACATGAGCAATGGGTAAAAATAAAATCTGTTACTTACACTACTTTTTTTTGTGGTGTTGGTTTTTCGATTTAACTGTCAAACTCAGATACACACCATCTAATCTTCTATGAATGCCAGTAGCAGAAAACAGTCACCAATTCTCAAATAGCAGAACACACCAAAGCTGGTCTGAGAAAATGGATATCTATTAGTAGATGACACCATCTCTAGCATGAATCTTACTCAATAGCTTACAAATAGGACTAAGTTAATCTTTTGAAATAAACTACAGCATCGAGAAAAAAAATACTTTATCTCCACGATAAGCACATGATTTAAGGTTTCTATCCTGAAACAGATGAACTGTGTCACAAGAAAAGACAGTATACAGTTTAACTCCAGGATCTGGGACATGAGTAATTTGCATTTAAAACTTCTCCTTAGAAGAAGAAAGACTGAATGAAAACCCAAAGTTAATGATCAAAATGTGAGCAAAACTCTATGATCCCAGGGAAGCAAATCAGCCTGGTCGAGCCAAACATGTTAATCCATCGCTTCTATTTTCTCTACCTTTTCACTCAGCTGCACTCACAGTTTTTATTCTATCTCACTCTGCCTCCTCCAGAACCTCTCTTCTCAGGAGGGTAATATCTGAACAATTTGGCCTGTGAAGTTCACTGCCTGTCACAAGCAATGAAGTCCCTCTATGTTCTGCAGAACACTCCCGCACAATACCAGTACGCTTCTCTGCCTATTTTCTCTGAAGCAGGCTACTGTTACTCCCTACAGCACTCCAAGTCTTCTCTAGGATACAGCATTTGTTTCCATAGTAATGTCAGTTGCTTACCTTCCTGCTTAATTGATTTTGACCAAAGAAAGTCTCTGCCTTGCCCAAATTTTATCTCCTCAGTGTAATAAAATCAGCAGAATTAAGCCTGCAAGTGTCTTGATTACTGCAATAATGCAAGAAGCCTGTGGCATCCCTAATGAAGTTGGCTTATAGTTTCATTTAGTGGCTGATTCAAGACAGTGAAAAGCCAGTCTCAAGCTTTTATAAGATGTAACATTTGCTTTTTTAAAAAGCTATGTCTCACACACAGGAAAAGCAAGAACAGTTATCAGGTACTTTCTGGTAACTGGTGAAAATTCAGTTGGCTCTTAGCTACCACTGCTGCCCAGTCTGTGGGAATATAATGAAACATAAAGAGTTAATATACCACCATGGTAACCATGATTTTCAGAATACTGGGGCTTAAATTAAGGGTCACAGGCAGGATTTCTCTTAAAGAAGCTTCTCTCCTTCAGGCTTCATGAAAAATTTCAGACCCTGAGCCCTTACTCAGATTTACAAAGTGGCCTGATATTCAGCATTGAACATCTAGTATCAAGAGATGTTGGATGCTTGCTCTGCACTTTCAAAAATCAGGTATTTTTACTGAGATGTGTTCCGTAAGTAGGAACCATCACAAGGGATCATGCAGACCAGAAATGCAGCTAAGCTCTTTAGGGTAGGGCCTACTGTTTTGTGTGCAATTTGAAGAGCACTTAGCACAACTGTGCCCTGGTCTGTAATTGTGGCCCTTGTGCTCTGCCACAATATGGATGAGTAGGGTGCAAAAGCTGGTCTCAATTGATAGTACCAGCTTTTGAAATAGAAGTAGGCAAGGTTAATCCCTAGGATAATGTATATCCAGGGACAGACTCCGCCTGACCCCTATTTACTAATGGCTGGGGCTAGAGCGTACCCTGAAGCCTGAGGATTTATCTGTCTTCTAAAGCTCCCTTGTATATATTAATTTCCTTAATTCTATCAAGCATTCCCTGGCATAACTTCTGCTAAGAGGTCTACCAGTTCCAAAATCTAGAGATGACTGTTGAACACATATATCTATTTTTGTTGTACTTAAAAATCAAATCAAATCTATTCTTTTGTGAAACCTGAGGATCTAAACAAGCCTTAAAGCCAGAACAGTAAATTAAACTGGTTCTCTAAATATAGCGATTTCCTACTTCAACTGTCCTTCCTGGTCCCTCTCTGTAAGTACTGTACCATTTATTATTAAAAAATTAGAAGAAATATTAATGCAGGCAGTCCTGGAATACAGAACACAAGCAAGATGCTGTTAAGACTGTAAAACTTGAACACTTAGATTAATAAAATACTGTTTAGAACTAATGTGTTGAAATAGTGCTTTATAGGAGGTTTTCTGTAGGGCAGAGACAAATGATACTTTGAACCCACTGACATTAAACAGAAGGCTTTTTATGTCCTGTCTGCTCAGCCAGCTCAAGAAAGAAAATATCAACTAAATGAATCCTAAGTGAAGAACTCATTTCTGTTCATCTGATATTTAATACTACTTATCCTACCAAGGTCAACTCCTGTTTTAGTCTTACAAAGCAAATTCCCCCAACCTATTTTCTTCAAAACCTGGCATAACCAGCAGTCATACCTATGATGTGCTTATGCCTTCTGGCAGGGCAGGTAACCAGCCAGATGCCATCAGCCTTTAAGATAAAAGAGTTCTGTAGGCCACAGCTTAAGTTGAATATTCACCTCATATTTGATAACCAGAGATGAAGGAGATGAACTGACTAGCACTGAATGAAGAATTATTAGCCAACCATTCAGCACAGCAGTTACTTAGGCGTTCAGTGATAAGTTACCTTGCGATCCTAGGAGGGATCCACTATCAGTATACTGGGGAGAACACCAAACCTCTGTGTCTATTCTAATGCTTTCCCATCTCTGCATGTGCATCTCTGAGCCACTCACATCTAAATGAAATCTTGCACCACATTTTACTGAAATCAATCAGAACTTAGTGCAATGCAGACTTCATCTCACTTCCAATCTGTTTCAATTCTCTGACTGTCAAATGGTGACTATATTGTCTTTTTCTTAGCTTGTTTTGCTTGTTTACAATGTAACTGAGGACAGTCTATTATGTCTGTATCATATACACCTTGTACACAGCAGCTCTCAGAGCTAATGTAGTTAGGTTTACCACATTTTGCTACTACTTACAATGGCTGTAGTGCAACTCTAGTGTAGGAACTACACACTGAAAGAAAGTAGGGAGGGGAGGGCTGAAGAAGAATGCACGACTGGAGTGTGCTGCCCAAGCTGCCTGCAGTGATCTGTGAAGGCAAAGACCTTCAGGCCACCTGAGGATTCCAGCTGAATATCTTTCCTTCCACACCCCCTTCTACTTTCCAAGACATAAAATAATGGCTTAAGCAAAACACCACATTTTCAGTAGAACTGAAAACGCAGAAGGAATCAGACTAATGTCCTCTGAGAGTACAAGAACAACGTAAATGTCCTCGAACTGAAAGAAATCAGACACACACAAATTAATCAATGTAGAGGCTTTCTGAAAGAATAAACCTAAGGATCATTTTATTGCCATGATTAAAACCAGCAAAAGATAATGTATCACTAAAACCCCTTTCAGAATCATTTTTACCATCACTAATTGGTCTTTACTATGAAAAGTCCCCAGGGAACAGTGAGATGTGCAAGTTTCTGCATCTCCCAGATACAATATCCTGCCTTTTATCTCCATCATCGAGATCAGTATTTGTTTTTACAGCCAAAGTCTCAGAACTCTGCTTTCTAACCTTACCCACATCCACAGCTATCCAAATAATCAACAGCAACATGAGTCAAAAATTAACGCAGGTCAATCCGTACCCATACAATTCTTGAATTCATTTCAGACTGAGAAACAGCTGAGCAGGAAGGTGCAAAAAAAGCCTTCCAGAGACTATGGGGATGAAGGGTATAACAGTCTCTCACAAAGCTTTGGGGATGATGTACTACATAAAAACTAAATGGATACAATAAAGTTGTCAGAGGTGATCAATAACTCCCATTACCAAGCTGCTATGAAAGCCACAACAGCAGTAGTTAGCATGTTCAGGCAGCTAACTGAGCCTTCCCTGCAATAAAGGCTAGGTTTTACAGTCCAACCAATTTCTAGTTCCTACCCAGAAACTACATCGTATGACCTACACACCTCCACACATGTTTCCAGTGATGTACAAAGAGAGAAAGGACCTACCTCATGGATGGAGTTGTGAGGCTAGATAAATGTATGGAAGAAATTACTCTAATCACCGAAACGATGCAAGATAAACAAAACAAGCCTGGGAGATCTTAGTGCAGGAGCTACCACAGAAACAAATAACCTTGCCAGATCTTAGCTGCAAAGGATGGACAAAAATCCTGTCCAAAGGACTGCCCTGTGTGATATTTAATATACCAGAAAGAATCATGCTGGAATTCTCTGCTAAGCATACTACACTAACCACTATATTCTGCACTTAAGGTTTTTTTGCTAATTGTTGGGGGTGAAATGGGGCAACATCAAAATCCTTAATTCTGATCTGCATGAAGTTTTTTAGTCAGGTTAAACCAAACAATAGTAAGCCTATTTTAAAGTTAAGAGTTAAAGGCCTGCCTTCTATGACAAGCTAAAGCAGATACATTTGTCAGAGACTCCAACCAATGCAATGCAAGTACCACACATGAAGACTAAATTCTGTAAGCACCATCTTCCCCAGGGTGTCGCAATTCTAGTCTTTGAGACTATTGACTTAAAAAGAAACTTGAATAGTAGACTACAAAACTTACATTGGTACAACACAATGTTGCCAGTCAGTACAATGTAGTCAGACTCTCATCAGCATATATATGATGACAGACAGTATGAAGGCTAGTGTTGGTAAAGGTTCTGGACATTCTTAAGAATACATATAGAACTGGAACATCTTGTTTCCAACAATTTCTATCTGGAAATGGAACAAGGTATTTTCCTCAGTATCTACAGCCCTTTGGTTATCTGCAAGGTCCTTTTCTTGTCCTCCAAAAAACAGTTCAGGTCTAAAGGCAGAGGACATTCATTCAGTTCAGCTTCCACAAAAGCCATGACTGGGGAAAAAAGCCAACAAGCAAACAAAAAGCCAACAAACAGACAAAATCCAACACCTACAAACAACCTGGATATGACAAATACGTTCCTGAGTGCAGATGGACACCTATTTCTTGTTGTGCACGAATGACTACTCCATTAAGTACCCCAACCCTGCTTTTCCCTGAGAAAACTTGGCTATGAACAGTCTTACTCGGCACCATCCTGAGTAAGCCACGAGAGGGAGTATGTAACCTACGGCACAGCACAGCCAGCCGCGGGGACTGCTACGACGGACACGCATCACCGTGACATTGAGAACTGAAAGCATAGTAAGGCTGCGAAGAACTTTGGGGCAAGGTAAGGCCAGAAATGAGATGGAAAAGCAGAAAGCGCAGATCTAGATTGTAGAAGAAAATCTTGACGGGATGAGCAATGCTCCAGAAGTTCTTTAGTGGAACAAATGCAGAGAACTGAACATTCCTCATGGCACGTCATTCTGTTAATGAGACAGTACCAAAATAATGAATCAACCACAATCCACCTCAATAACATGTGCTGGAGATGTCTGGTTCCTTCCACAGAGCTCGTAAACTGTAACAAATGTCTCTCACCCCTCATGTCTAACTGTTGAGCTGTGTGATGCTCTCCTTGGAGCTTCCAAGTAACACTAACTAAATGTGTGTGGACCTTCCTGTTTTAAAATGAGTCCCAGCATCACAATGAGTATCTTGTTACAATTGAGAGGATGTTGCAAGCTCCACAAACTCTACTGAAAGAAAAAGAGCCACAGTAACATTCACATCAAGAGCATAGAATGTACACTGTTAACAATCAGTAGATCAGAATTCAAGTTACCCAGTTTAGCACCACAATTTGCCATTCTGTATTTGCTGTGAAGTATTTTTATTTTATGCCAGTCATAAAGAATAGGTTTTGAGAGACTTGGCAGAAAACTACCACAAAAACATCAGTGCCAACAATGCACCTCAAGAAAAAAATTCCCATAGACAGGAAAACATGTATTCAGACATCTTCCCCATATCCCTTGCCCACCGAGCACACGAAATAATCCTCTGTCGCTTCCCATGAAAACTAGGACTCCTACTAATTTCCTTGATTACACCCAGAAAGACTATATACAGATGTGGGATTTTTTCCCCTCCAAAACCATCAGAAAGGACCACTACGCTTATTTCCTCCTCTGAAGGATCTAACGAGGAATAAAGGCAAAATCTGTTAGGAATAGCTTCGTTCAGCCACGCTATTAACTGTGGCAAGTCTGGAGCTAATGGACTAAAGTACAGTAGTTTAGTTCCTAAAATGCAATCTGGGATTACCTGTGTACATATAAGCCATGGGGGGGGGACAGGAGATGATGGCACTCCAAAAAATCCAAAGCAAATTCACAAATGGCTGATTCTGCTTTCCAGCACTATTCTTTTTTTTTTTTGTATGTGGATGATGTCTGTTTCTCAAGCACTTTCCCAATTCCTTCAGACATGGAGACATCTAAGTAATGTGTCATAAATCATGCTGACAATACTAGCCTTGCTTCCATTTCATTTCACACACAGAAGCCACCTGCTCACAGATTATGCCATTCAGATACTGTGTGACAGAAAAAGAAGCTGCTCTTATTTCAATTCCCTTAAACCTAATTTCCTTGTGCTTACAAGTCAGTCATTCATAACATACACACAACGACAGTTGGACTGACTCGATGACTGTGTATTACCAAAGGCTCTCATTCACCATTACACCATCACATTTGCAAGTCATCACAAACTAGGATCAGAGTTGGTATGACACAGACTGTAAATAAAGACAATAAAGCCTTTCCTTTAATATCTGAATGGTGTAAAGCTCTACAGTATTTAAAGCATATGCAGTTATTACTGGGGTGGACTCTTGGGTTTCATTCAATGTCACTGCCTTGCAACCAGCAGCAGCTGCTTTCACCTCTGTGCAACAGGGTTTCATCCAATTACACCTGTACATTTTGATCTGGCACAAGGCCTGGACCACTGCTACTGCAAGGACACTGGAATGCTTCAGAAGTACTGTCTGCTCCCAAAGTGACCTGTTTCAGTAGTTAAGGTTCTGCCTGTTATGCTTCATTTATCTAATGAAACCTTGGATTCTAGATCTAGATGAAATGAGCAGGAGCCATACTTGTTTTCCAAAACGGCAATATGACAACATCACTAATACTTCATTTGGACTGCCTGCCATTTGGGGAAACGTACATGGCTAGAATGCCTTTCTGTACTCTAGAATGAGGAAACATGAAGAGTCTCTTCAACTTCCAGGCTGTTTCCACTCATTCCATTCCTTATTCTCGTTTCACTTCTTCTCAATCCATTCCAATCCTGCCCGCTTTTGCTCCAACAGAAATTAAGTTCTCCAAAAGCATCACCTGTTATTTCTCTTGTATGTTCACATAACACATCATATACTAAGATCCTAATCCTTGCATGGCATGCATTTCTGAGCAAAAATCAAAGCTCAGGATGGTAACAGGCTTGAAAGCATCCATCTCCTGGGAGTCCAAGTATAAACACATACCATCCATTACAAACACACATCAAGGCATTATCACTCCAGCCAAGGACAAGCATACTTTCCACTATAATTCACATAGGGGTCTGACTCAGTGAGACAACAGAAGATTAATAGCCATGGAAGGGCAAAGGAGGACTTAACTTTCCCATTTTACTCTGTTTCAAGATGCCTTCATGTGGAAAGAAGAACTGCCATCAAAGGTAATTCAGTATAATGGAAAAGTAGGAATGCTCCCACTGAGAGCAACAGGTTTGAGGTATCCAATTCCCTCAGAATACCTTAAAAATTTGAAGGCAAGATATCAGGGTTCACAAACTTTCCGGCTCAACTGCCTCTTATCCAATCTATAATTATCACAGTTATAGTACGGATTTTGTGTTAGAAAACAAGAAAAAAACCCTAAGTTACAGCTGCTACATCACTGCCTCCAGTCTGTGCCTTTCGCCTGAAAGCAAAGAAAATAGCAGTTTTAAATTTTTCCTGAAATAATTTGTCTTGGGCCTTAAATTGCATCACTTAATTTTTTAATTTCTGCAAAGGTTTCATTAAAACTCCCACCTGATCTGCTTGGGTAGATCTTACGACCAGGCACTTCAAGAAGTTCAGCAGCAGATAATTAGCCTATATGTTTCATCTGCAGAAACAGACTGAGCTTGTGCTGGGGGTTACTGCACTCTATGCTGCAGAGGCTTAAAGAGATCCATTGCTGCTTGGTTTCCCAGGACTGCAGCTACGCAATGTACTTTCCTACACGTAATTTTTCAGATGGCATGCAGGGTATAAATAACAATCTATACTCTAAGTAGAAGAAAGAAAGGGAGAGGAAAAAGTGCAGTATCATCCCTCTTTAGACGCTCACTTCTCATTATGAAGACACAGAAAGGGAGGGAGGAGAAACTGGCAGCAGACAACTGCTGGGACTCGCCTTCCAATCTACACTACACAACTGCCACTTTTGCATTCTTCCCCCCCTACGTGTTTTATTAGAAACAGATGGGGCCCCTGGCCTGTACATTAGCAAGTCCCCCTACACAGCTGCACAACCCTGAAATTGCAGAAATAGCAATCTCCTGAATAAATTTCTCCTGCCACTAACAACTGCTTTCTTTGCTGTAATGAAGACCGCAGTGGGTCTGGAAAGCTTTCTTCCAGTGTCAAGAGCCATTGGAGGGTTTATTTTGAGCCACAATGTATTTCTGTATTCCACAATGAAATTCTAGGAACATGTGCCAGATGACTCCCCCCTCCCCAGAAGTCACAGGGAAAAGCAGCCTAGTACCGTCTGCAAGAAGTATGAAAACAATGCAGACCAGAGAAATAAAATAATAAACATTTCTTGTCCAACAGTCACACGATGGAAAAGAAAAACATGTCCACTAATCCTAAATGGCTTCTGTTCTGCTGAGGTCAATCTAATAAGAAGCTCTTCCCAAACCAGAAGTTTCCAAACCACGAAGTAAAGTTTCCGTGATATTCACCAACAGCAAGCACACTGAAGTGAGAACTAGAAGGTGGAGCCAGATAATACCTGATCTACATGTGCATGTCAGCAGGCTTTGTCTGGCAGCTCAGCCAGCTGGTGTCTAGGTAGACATGTTTAGGCAGGGGCACAGCAAATCTCTAACAGCAGGATGCCAGCAGGGTCCCCCCGTTGCCCTGATATGAGAACAGATTTTGATCCTAAGGAGAAAAAAAAATACTTACCTAACTTGATGTGTATTATGTTTCCTGTGTACGTAAGTTACTAACCTAAACCCTTGGAGCCTACTCACGTTGTCTACCCCTGCCCCGATACTATTTCAGATATAAAACAAAGCTTTGATGGAGCCCCTGGAAAATACCTGCATCACAGAGCAAAACTCAGTAATAGGTAGCAGACAATGCAATTATGATCTGAAACTTAACAAGCTATGCAAACTAAACAAGCCCTTTGAAAGCAGGGCTGCCTTGTTTTCAATACAGATTTCTCCCCTACGATCTAGAAGTGTTGTGAGGCCCCAAATTCAACCTCATTACTGAAGTCCAGACCTGGTTTTGAAATATCCACAGAATCATTTCTCTTTTCAATTTTTTCTCACGTGTGCTCTACGCTCTTTCATCCCTAAGGAGAAAATGTAGCACGGGGCAACCTGTTAACCTGTTTCCAGTGCTCAAAATGATTCCACAGTAACACCCAAACCACCTTAAAGAAGCAAACCAGTATGTGTAACCATGAGTGAAGGGAGTGGAGGGATTTCTCAGAAAGAAACAAACACCATTTATGAGATTAGAGCAGGAAATATGCCTGGAAATAAACAAAACCTTCACAGAATAGTCTTAAGGGTAATGCTAGCTAGCATTCTTAGTGTTGTAACATCAGATTATTTATTCACATGAGTGTGTGACAGAAGTGTTAATGCAAACTGCAGCCACAGAAATGACTACCCAATTTGCTTTCAGAGCCTTTCCCTTCACAGTGCACAACAAAGGCAGTAAAACAATCCATGCTTCATTCAAGCATGCATTAAGGCAGGGACAGGTAACGGAATTATTTGCCCCATGAAGAAAAGCATGAAAAAGAAAAGAGGTTACATTGGGATGTTAATGAATGCGGCATCATTAACACTGAATTACTTTCGCCAAGTTAAACACAGAAGGTAAGTAGGCTTTGAGCCAAGCCAACCAAGCTAATGGTTGCATCAAACAACAAGGTCAACTATTCTACTGCCCCAATTATTAAACCACGAATTCTTCTTGTTATAGGACGGCATTAAAAGGAATTTACTGTCATTTTTATGCTTTTATTCACTCTTGGAGTGCTACAGTTATTCAAACTATTTGGCATGCTGAGTTTACAGCCACAAAGGATGTTTTGTTTCTGGTAAAATGAAGGACAAGACAGAGAATGACAGATAAAAAATAAGATGAAGAAAAAAGAGACAGAAGATGACAAAGCAATGCAACTGTAATGCCGCACTGAAGGGAGCGGCACACTGATTTCAGTGGAAAAACTTAAAACAGTGGCAAGCACCACAGACCACTAAGCGAAAGAATTCATTGCTAAGGGTAATTCCACTACTTTTCAGTACTTTTATACTGTATGCCAAGCATAATAAACAGGAACAAGCCAGAAAGATATTTTCAGTCAGTCCCTCTGTGTTGTCTCCGTGCTGCACTACCACACCATGTTTCACAACAATGTTCTGCAAAAACACTTCAATTTCATCTTTTACTTTGAAGCTCATCTAGCTAAAGGCTGGATAAAATGTCAGAAAGATAATGCAGTGCTCAAGGTTGAAGCTGAAACCGGTACCAAACTGATCATGATTAAAAGAAAGAAATGGAATAAATTGCTTCTTTCCACCCTAGTTTTGCGCTTTTTTTTCAGGCAGCACCTTTTTTATTATGCAAGTTCCTTTACCTTATTAAGATGGATTTGTACACTTTCTGCACAAAACAGGTCCCAAGAGGGGCGCCTATGCAATTTCCTACAAGCAGACTAATGAGTAAAGACAGTGAGTGATCAATTAAACAAGTTCTAACTGGAACCCTCTACTGCATTCTCACCGGAGGCTGGTAGCCAGCCCAGCCTTCCTCCAACACACACAATCACTACCTGGTAGATAAAAGGCAGACCCCACAGAATCAAAGAAGGAAAATGAAGACAGAGGAATAATAATAATGACAATAACAACAACAATAATAATAATAATAGGAGGAAATTCCAAAATAGGAAGCAAGTTTCAGACATCACATCAGGGAATAGGTCTGTGCATTGTATCATCCTCCTGTCACCACCAGTGCTTAGGAAACCCTGCTGGCTATGTCTGTGACATGTTTTCAGCAGTGCTCACCAAGAACAGGTATGTCAATCATGCCAGTGTGATAATTTACATGCGCCTGAGGGAGTTCATGAGTGAAATCCTAGTTCAGTCCAACTCAGGCTTTGGTCTTTAAATATTTCCAAGAGGGAAACCTCAAAAGGGACAAGGAAGGCTGTGCATTCTTAACTGCCTCACTTTCCTTACAATAATATGCAATACCATGTTTCCTGTGAAAATAATGTCTGGGCTTTCCACAGTAGCCACCTGTTGGAAGAAACATTGTGAGAGGAGGCAGCAGCAGAGAGAGTGATGAAAAAGGAAGAAGCTCCATACTGTGCAATATGCTACAAGCTTCTTGATGCTACTTCAGCATCCGGGG
>NW_009932007.1:0-628 GCF_000696875.1 Nestor notabilis
GCAGCCAGCCCCGGGAGCAGGCCGTGCTGGAGACGGTGCCGCCTGCGCCTGCCGAGGAGCCCAACAGCACCGACAGCGCCAAGGCTCCCAAAGTGAACTGCGAGGAGAGGAACACGACCGGCACGGAGCGCCTAACGCTGCAGATCCTGAACGTGTCGCAGGTGGGTTACCCTGGAGGTGTGAGGGTGGGAGAAGGTGCCCGTCAGCACCGTGTGTGTGTTTCTTTCAGTGTTTGACTGAGTGAATGTCCTTGTGTAACATCCTCTGCGCTATCAAAAGGAGAAAATATCTGCCCCAGGAGGATTTTTGGGTCATTCTGAGCAGAGATACAGCTCAGTCCACATGCCTGTCTCTTGTCTGTGTGCCTGCAGTGAACTGTCAGCTTTTGTGCTGCATGGATGAGTGTCTCGCTCTGAAATTGTTAATGGTGCCTCTTGCCAGTACCTATTTCTAGCTTGTTTCTTGAAGTGGCTATGTGTATATATATGTTGTTAAGTAATAAGTTTTTAAAACAACCTTTTAAAAAGGTTAAATGCAATTCTCCATCTATTAAAAAGGTTAAGCAAAGGTGCAGCTACTTGGTAAGTATCATCGAGTATCTAATTGATTGCTGAGGGGTGCATTCCTG
>NW_009932007.1:659-3578 GCF_000696875.1 Nestor notabilis
CTCTATCAAATACATAACCATCCGTGTTTGGTTTTCTCCTCCATTCTCTAAGGACCTGATGGAGTTCCTAAACCCGAACAGCAGTGACTGCACGTTGGTCTTGTTCTACACACCGTGGTGCCGCTTTTCAGCCAGCCTGGCACCTCATTTTAATTCTTTACCTCGAGCGTTTCCAACTCTTCGCTTCCTGGCACTGGATGCATCTCAGCACAGCAGGTAACTTGCACTCCTTGTGCTCTAGAATCAGTTTATTTCCCTTAGCAAGCTTTGTGTTTTAACAACAGGGTGGCTTTTTTTTGTCCTTATAATGTGACAATATAATTTAGTAACTTTGTCGTTGGTATCTTTATTTCTTCATCCAGTGGATTTCTTTTCCTTAATGCTTTGTATTTACTTTATGTCCACCAGTTTATCAACGAGATTTGGAACTGTGGCTGTACCCAATATCCTCCTTTTCCAAGGTGCTAAGCCTATGGCTAGATTTAATCATACAGACAGGACACTGGAAACACTGAAAGACTTCATTTTTAATCAAACAGGTATGTGAATCAGCCCTGATGTGTCAGTAGGAGGAACGGGCTGGTTGTAGCTCCAAGCTGGGCTTTATCTCTCCCTGCTGTTTGTTCGTTGAAATTGATTTATGAAAACCCAGAGAGAACTGAGCAGAGGTTTATAGAATCCATTGCTGTAGTGAGCTGGGTTTCAGGCTGCACTGAAAGCAGGAACTCAATCCACTGGGCTGCTGTCACAGAACAGGGGGAAATAGAGGGTGCTAGAAGGATTGAGCACATCCTTTTGCCCAGCAGGTCAAGGGAGGGGATTCTTCCCCTCTGCACAGCTCTGGGGAGACCCTGCCAGAGAACCATAGGGCTGGCTTGTTCAGCCTGGAGAAGAGAAGGCTCCTTAAGGGGAGACCTTAGAGCAGCTCCAGTGCCTAAAGGGGCTCCAGGAAACCTGGAGAGGGGCTCTGGGCAAGGGCCTGTAAGGACAGGACAAGGGGAACGGCTTTAACCTGCCAGAGGGGAGATTGAGATAAGCTCTGAGGCAGAAGCTCTTCCATGTGAGGGTGCTGAGGCGCTGGCACAAGGTACCCAGAGAAGCTGTGGCTGCCCCATCCCCGGCAGTGTTCAAGGACCGGTTGGACACAGGGGCTTTGGAGCTTGGAGCAACCTGCTCTAGTGGAAGGTGTCTCTGCCCGTGGCAGGGGGTTGGAGCTGGAGGAGCTTTAAGGTCCCTTCTGACACAAACCATTCTATGATTATGTGAAATCTTGGGTGTACATTAACATACAAGGACCACCTTGCCAAAATGTTAAGTCTAACTGTACACACACCTTAGTCTGGGAAAAGGAACAAAGCTCCAACTAGAACCAACTTCACTGTGTTTAATGATTATTTCTGGTGTTTATCAAGTACTTCCTTTTTCAGGTATAGAAGCGAAAAGCGATGTTGCTGTGACCAAGGAGGACTGGGAAGGGCCCCTGCCCAGTGTTCTGACAAAGGGCATAGACTGGCTGCTCCTGTTCTCACTGCTCTTCCTGGCCAGCTTTGTCCTGTATGCCACCGTGCGCACGGAGAGCATTCGGTGGCTTATTCCGGGACAAGAACACGAACATCAGGAATAATCTGAGATGCTGAAATAGGGAGAGAATTTCCTGCTTGTTGGTAAAGCAGGAGTTTGTATGGACTGGAAGTACAGAAGGACAAACCGTTGAATTTAGTGGTTGTAATTTATGATGTTGACTAAAAATCTGCTTTATTTATCAAGCTGTAAAAAGCAAGTATGTGGCTATTAATGTGGTAAGTAAACAAACATGAAAACCCATGAACTAAACAAGTATTTCTTAAGCTGATCAGCTTATTTTTTCATGGACTGTAACATGAATAGGTGGTGCAGTTCTCCTTCACTCTCCTGAAGAGGTCCCCGAGCTCCATAGATGAAGATGTGTACAGCATCACCCTGGCCTGGCTGTGTGGCACTGCCTGGCGCAGGAGCAAAGGCACTTCTGCTCTGGTACAACCTGTGGATCTTTTCAGATCCTACAGGCACAGGAACTGAAGGTGCTATGTGGATGATGTGGTAAACACATAGAATTAGGATGTGTTGACCCACAGAGATCATACTTGGGTTTTTGGCTCCTGTATTCCTGGAATGTTTTAAAGGAAACCATTGGTGAGTGGTGATGTTGCTAAATTAGTTTGTCAGGAAAATGAACTATGAGGAAAAAGATGTTTTTAAATAAAACAGGTTTTTAGTGTAACCTTTTAAGTCATTTCTTACAGGACTAAAACCATGAACTTCTGAAGCACTGTTCACCTGCCCCAATTAGCAAATCCAGAGGTTTATTTATATACCTACCAGCACGTTTGCTGGTTGCACAGGCTGCAGCTGAGGCTATGCAAAGAGTTGATACGGTTTCTAGATAAAATTAGCGTGGAAGACTTTGAATGAGGTATGGACTGATACGTTGTGTGGGGGTTTGGATTATTTGATTGCATGGCGTTTTTACATGGTTGGAGGCTCAGTATAGTACCCTGATAGGACGCTTTAGAGTGCAGATTGTGCTGAAATGAAGCAAAGACAGACAAACCCAGTAAGATTCATTGTTTGCAGAGCAGTTATTTATCAGGTATTGTGGTGGATGTATCTTTCCCCTTTGGCAGCCCCAGGCTTTGTTGTTTCTGTGGATGAAGAGGAAACTGTGCTGAGGAAACGTTAGTATTGCTGCAGCTAAAGCCAGGCTCTATTTTACCAATAAAGGTTCAAGAGTTTGAATGACGAATGGGAGCGTTCTTGCCTCTGCCCGCTGGTCAGTTACAGAGCCCAGGGCTGGATCCTCCCCGGGAATGGAGATAATTCCTAACTAATACCTGGATAACGGGTGTTAGATGGAGGAGCACCGCTGTCTTTAGGAGCAGC